>NC_044982.1:101034346-101334346 GCF_008728515.1 Papio anubis | reverse complement strand
CAGAAATGATTCCCAAGTAAACCACTGTCTTAGAAAAAGCTAGGTGTAACTCTGAAAACCACAGACACACCAGAATAATTTTTGAATAATGGTATTAATCATCATAATCCTTACATATTGATTTTTAAACAGTTTCAGTGATATAAGTCACATATTATAGTTCTACTTAAAGTGTACAAGTCAATGGTTTTTAGTATATTCAGAGCTGTGCAACCATGACAATTTGAGCTTAGAGCATGTTCAGCACCCAAAAGAAATCCCATTAGCAGTCCTTCTCATTTCCATCACAACCAATCCAGTCCCAAGGCAACTACTAATCTATCTGTACTAGATTTTCCTATTCTGACCATTTCTTGTAAATGGAATTATACAAGATGTGGTATTTTGTGACTGACTTCTTTGACTTAGCATGATGTTTTCCAGGTTTATGCATAGTGTAGCATGTATCAGAACTGAATTACTTCTTATTGCCAAATATTAGTTCATTGTATACCTATACCACATGTTGTTTATCCATTTTTTAGTAAATGGACATTTGGGTATTAGGGCATAATGAAAAATGCTGCTAGAAACATTCATACATACTTATGTGTAGGTATACAACTGTGTTTTCATTTCTCTATCTTGAATTACTTGAGTTGAATTACTGGGTCATATTGTAGATCCATGCTTCACTTTTCAAAAAACTGCCAAACTGTTTTCCAAACAAGCTGCACCACATTCCCACCAGCAATGTATGAGAGTTTCAATTTCTCCATATCTTCAACACTTGTTGTGGTCTATTTTATTATAGCCACCCTAATGAACGTAAAGTAGGATGTAACTGTGGTCTTGATTTGCATTTTACTAGTGACTTATGATACTAAGCATCTTTTAATGTTCTTACTGGCCAATTGTGTGTCTTCTTTTGAGAAATGTCTATTTAAACCATTTTCCCATTTTTAATGGATTAACTTTTTATTATTGAGTTGTATCATTATATACATTTTCTGGATATGTCTGTTTTCAGATAGGTGGTTTGCAAGTATTTTATCCAATTCTTTGGACTTTTAATAAAGTTTTAAAATTTAATGAAGTCCAATTTATCCACTTTTTCTTCTGTTGCTTGTACTTTTGCTGTCATAACTAAGAAACCACTTGCTAACCCAAAGTCATTAAGATTTACTGTTTTCCTCTCAATAAACTAGGTATTGATGGAACATATCTCAAAATAATAAGAGCTATTTATGACAAACCCACATCCAATATCATACTGAATGGGCAAAAACTGGAAGCATTCCCCTTGAAAACTGGCACAAGACAGGGATGCCCTCTCTCACCACTCCTATTCAACATAGTGTTGGAAGTTCTGGCTAGGGCAATCAGGCAAGAGAAAGAAAGAAAGCATATTCAATTAGGAAAAGAAGAAGTCAAATTGTCCCTGTTTGCAGATGACATGATTGCATATTTAGAAAACCCCATCATCTCAGCCCAAAATCTCCTTAAGCTGATAAGCAACTTCAGCAAAGTCTCAGGATACAGAATCAATGCATAAAAATCACAAGCATTCCTATACACCATTAACAAACAGAGAGCCAAATCATGAGTGAACTCCCATTCACAATTGCTACAAAGAGAATAAAATACCTAGGAATCCAACTTACAAGGGATGTGAAGGACTTCTTCAAGGAGGACTACAAACCACTGCTCAATGAGATAAAAGAGGACACAAACAAATGGAAGAACATTCCATGCTCATGGATAGGAAGAATCAATATCATGAAAATGGCCATACTGCCCAAGGTAATTTATAGATTCAATGCCATCCCCATCAAGCTACCAGTGACTTTCTTCACAGAATTGGAAAAAACTACTTTAAAGTTCGTATGGAACTTAAAAAGAGCCCACATTACCAAGACAAACCTAAGCAAAAAGAACAAAGCTGGAGGCATCAAGCTACTTGACTTCAAACTATACTACAAGGCTACAGTAACGAAAACAGCATGATACTGGTACCAAAACAGATATATATATACACCAATGGAACAGAACAGAGGCCTCAGAAATAACACCACACATCTACAACCATCTGATCTTTGACAAACCTGACAAAAACAAGAAATGGGGAAAGGATTCCCTATTTAATAAGTGGTACTGGGAAAACTGGCTAGCAATATGTAGAAAGCTGAAACTGCATCCCTTCTTTACACCTTATACAAAAATTAATTCAAGATGGATTAAAGACTTAAATGTTAGGCCTAAAACCATAAAAACCTTAGAAGAAAACCTAGGCAATACCATTCAGGACATAGGCATGGGCAAGGACTTCATGACTAAAACACCAAAAGCAATGGCAACAAAAGTCAAAATAGACAAATGGGATCTAATTAAACTAAAGAGTTTCTGCACAGCAAAAGAAACTACCATCAGAGTGAACAGGCAACCTACAGAATGAGAGAAAATTTTTATAATCTACCCATCTCACAAAGGGCTAATATCCAGAATCTACAAAGAACATAAACAAATTTACAAGAAAAAAAAAACATCAAAAAGTGGGCAAAGGATATGAACAGACACTTCTCAAAAGAAGACAGGTATGCAGCCAACAGACACATGAAAAAATGCTCATCATACATATGTAGCAAACCTGCACGTGGTGCACATGTACCCAAGAACTTAAAGTATAATAAAAAATTAAAAAATAAAATTAAAAAAAATGCTCATCATCACTGGTCATTAGAGAAATGCAAATCAAAACCACAATGAGATACCATCTTACGCCAGTTAGAATGGCAGTTATTAAAAAGTCAGGAAACAACAGGTGCTGGAGAGGATGTGGAGAAAGAGGAACTCTTTTACACTGTTGGTGGGAGTGTAAACTAGCTCAACCATTGTGGAAGACAGTGTGGCAATTCCTCAAGGATCTAGAACTAGAAATACCATTTGACCGAGCAATCCCATTACTGGGTATATACCCAAAGGATTATAAAGCATGCTACTATAAAGACACATGCACATATGTTTATTGCGACACTATTCACAATAGCAAAGACTTGGAATCAACCCAAATGTCCATCAATAATAGACTGGATTAAGAAAATGTGGCACATATACACCATGGAATACTATGCAGCCATAAAAAAGGAAGAGTTCATGTCCTTTGCAGGAACATGGATACAGCTGGAAATCATCATTCTGAGCAAACTCTCTCAAGGACAGAAAACCAAACACTGCATGTTCTCACTCATAAGCGAGAATTGAACGATGAGAACACTTGGACACAGGGCGGGGAACATTACACCCTGGGGCCTGTCATGGGGTGGTGGACAGGGGGAGGGATAGCATTAGGAGAAATAACTAATGTAAGTGACAAGTTAATGGGTGCAGCAAACCAACATGGCACAAACTGTGTAACAAACCTGCACGTTGTGCCGTTGTGCACATGCACCTTAGAACATAAAGTATAATTTTAAAAAAAAATTTACTGTTTTCTTCCAAGAGATAGCTTTAGCTCTTGCTTTTTTTTATCCATTTGGAGTTAATTTTTATGTATTATTTAAGGTAATGAGTCTAAGTTCATTCTTTTTGCATGTGGATATCTAGTTGTCTCAATACCATCTGTTGATCAGACTACTCTTTCTCCATTAAATTCTTTTTGGCAGCCTTGTAAAAAATCGATGGCCATAGATTTATTTTTTATATTTATATATATTTTTTATATTTATTTATATTTCTGGACTATGCATTCTATTCCATTGGTCTATATAGCTATCTTTATGCCACTACCACACTGTTTTGATTATTGAATAAGTTTTGAAATCAGGAAGTATGAGTTTTCTAACTTTGTTCTTTTTCAAGATTTTGGCTACTCTGGGTCTCAAGCAATTTCATATGAATTTCAGAATCAGCTTGTCAATTTCTACAAAAGAAAGCCCAGTTTGTATTTTGATACGTATTGTGTTGAATTTTAGATCAATTTGGGCAATAGTGCCATCATAACAATACTAAACTTCTCATCCATGAGTACTGAAT
Organism: Papio anubis; assembly: GCF_008728515.1. Classification (NCBI taxonomy): domain Eukaryota; kingdom Metazoa; phylum Chordata; class Mammalia; order Primates; family Cercopithecidae; genus Papio; species Papio anubis. The sequence goes on along the minus strand of NC_044982.1, from coordinate 101,330,335 downwards.
GTCTCATTGATTTACATCTTTATTTTCAGAATGCTTTGTAGTCTTCAGTGTAGAAGTCTTGCAGTTTTTGTTAAATTTATTTTTAAGTATTTTATCTCTTTTGGTACTATTGTACATTGAATTACTTAATTTTTGGATTGTTTCTTGCTAGTATATATAAATACAATTGATTTTTTTATATTGATCTTAATTCCACAACCTTGCTGAACTTATTCATGAGATCTCATACTTTCATATTGATCTTTGTTTAAAAATTAACATTCTTCATCTCATTTAAAGTTGGAGCTGTAAAAAGCATATCAACTACTCAATGTGCTTATATTTCAAATAAAGAATCTGATATGAAAGAGGGTAAATAACTGGACCAAAGACATACAGTGATGGAGCAGAGATTTAAAAGTCCATCACCCATGCCTATGTCCTGAATGGTATTACCTAGGTTTTCTTCTAGGGTTTTTATGGTATTAGGTATAACATTTCAGTCTCTAATCCATCTTGAATTAATTTTCGTATAAGGAGTAAGGAAAGGATCCAGTTTCAGCTTTCTACTTATGGCTAGCCAATTATCCCAGCACCATTTATTAAATAGGGAATCCTTTCCCCATTTCTTGTTTCTCTCAGGTTTGTCAAAGATCAGATGGCTGTAGATGTGTGGTATTATTTCTGAGGACTCTGTTCTGTTCCATTGGTCTATATCTCTGTTTTGGTACCAGTACCATGCTGTTTTGGTTACTGTAGCCTTGTAGTATAGTTTGAAGTCAGGTAGCGTGGTGCCTCCAGCTTTGTTCTTTTGACTTAGGATTGTCTTGGCAATGCGGGCTCTTTTTTGGTTCCATATGAATTTTAAAGCAGTTTTTTCCAATTCTGTGAAGAAACTCATTGGTAGCTTGATGGGGATGGCATTGAATCTATAAATTAAAGCAACGGCAACAAAAGCCAAAATTGACAAATGGGATCTGATTAAACTAAAGAGCTTCTGCACAGCAAAAGAAAGTACCATCAGAGTGAACAGGCAACCTACAGAATGGGAGAAAATTTTTGCAATCTACTCATCTGACAAAGGGCTAATATCCAGAACCTACAAAGAACTCAAACAAATTTACAAGAAAAAAAACAACCCCATCAAAAAGTGGGCAAAGGATATGAACAGACAGTTCTCAAAAGAAGACATTCATACAGCCAACAGACACATGAAAAAATGCTCATCATCACTGGCCATCAGAGAAATGCAAATCAAAACCACAATGAGATACCATCTCACACCAGTTAGAATGGCAATCATTAAAAAGTCAGGAAACAACAGGTGCTGGAGAGGATGTGGAGAAATAGGAACACTTTTACACTGTTGGTGGGATTGTAAACTAGCTCAACCATTATGGAAAACAGTATGGCGATTCCTCAAGGATCTAGAACTAGAAGGACCATATGACCCAGCCATCCCATTACTGGGTATATACCCAAAGGATTATAAATCATGCTGCTATCAAGACACATGCACACGTATGTTTATTGCGGCACTATTCACAATAGCAAAGACTTGGAATCAACCCAAATGTCCATCAGTGACAGACTGGATTAAGAAAATGTGGCACATATACACCATGGAATACTATGCAGCCATAAAAAAGGATGAGTTTCTGTCCTTTGTAGGGACATGGATGCAGCTGGAAACCATCATTCTCAGCAAACTATCACAAGAACAGAAAACCAAACACTGCATGTTCTCACTCATAGGTGGGAGCTGAACAATGAGATCACTTGGACTCGGGAAGGGGAACATCACACATCGGAGCCTATCATGGGGAGCAGGGAGGGGGGAGGGATTGCATTGGGAGTTATACCTGATGTAAATGACGAGTTGATGGGTGCTGATGAGTTGATGGGTGCAGCACGCCAACATGGCACAAGTATACATATGTAACAAACCTGCACGTTATCCGCATGTACCCTCGAATTTAAATTAAAAAAAAAAAAAATAGATATACACAAAAGTCCACCACCGTGGCAGTGATTGAACCCATGGGAACTGATGAGGCTATCCAGAGAATGGTCTAAGTACAAAACCTGGGAAGAAGAGGAGGCCTGGGCAATGGAGACACAGAAGTCACCAAAGGAGAAATAGAAGAACAGAGCAGAGCAACCACTATAGAGGGAAAAGAAATGGAAAGGAGAGTAAACCTGAGATCAAAGAGGTGAGCCAGTGGCGGTACCTGACCACCACGTCACTTAGTCTTTCACGGCACCCATTTCTTCATCAACATATGAGATTTATACTATTTGCATTAAGAGGAGTTCATGAGACCATATAAGTAAAAGCACTGTGAGAAGACGAAAGGGTTCAACAAATTGAAATTATTTGAATTATTAAGGTATTGATAACCAAAAATGTCACCTGTGGAATAGCCGTTGGATGTGAATATCATGACTGTGGCATGCAGAGGTACCCAGGAAAACTGGTCTAGAGCCGTGGTGAGACAGCAATTATGAGGGGGGCTGGTGAACACATGGGTAATGCTGGCATGGGAGCCTGAACTCACTCCTCTTCTGAGATGTTTGAGGGTGAAGGAAATGGGAGCAGCTACACAGAAGCATAAGAACTTTCTTGGGTTGAAGGAGATTGGCTCTATTTATTTTTAGATTTGAGGGGGAGACATTAGCAGGTCTGGAAGCAAAATGGAGGCAAGAAAAAGAGGGAGATATGGGTAGGAGGGAAAAAAAAAAAAAAAACCAAGAGCTTAAGAGGAAAGTTGAGTTTAGGCAAGGAGAAGACACCCTTCTTCCTGAGAAGCAAGTCGGGTGATATGGTTTGGATCTGTGTCCCCACACAAGTCTCATGTTCAATTGTAATCCTCAGTGTTAGAGGTAAGGCCTGGTGGGAGGTAAATGGATCATGGGGGCAGTTCCTAATGGTTTAGCACCATCCCCCTTGGTCACAATAGTGAGTGAGTTCTCCTGAGAACTGGTTGTTTAGAAGTATGTGGCACTTCCTCCTTCCCTCCCTTCTGCTCCAGCCAGGACAGAGATGCCTGCTTTCCCTTCACCTTCTGTCATTATTGGAAGCTTCCTGAGGCCTCCCCAGGAGCTGCTATGCTTCCTCTAAAGCCTGAAGAACCATGGGCCAATTAAACCTCTTTTCTTTATAAATTACGCCGTTTCAGGTGTTTCTTTATAGAAATGCAAGAACGGACTAATCCACTGGGTAAAGAGGAAAGATGAACAGATGGGGAAATGCTGATATGAAAAAACAAACACATTTATCAAATCACACCAGGCACTCTGTTCAGATGCTTCATTTTCATTAATGTATCACAAAACACACACAGAATCCAGCACAGGGATAGGCAGCCAAGTCTTGGGGGAATGAAGGTATGGGAACCTGGTCTGTGAATTAGGCTGGTCTACCCACGTGCTGCCTAGCTTTAGCAAATGGAAACCCTTCACAGACCCACCCCAGCCTAGGCCCACTGCCGCAAGCCCCCTGGACCCACTCTGCCAGGTCCCATCCTGCTCACTACTCACTCACTCCTGTGTCTGATCAGGTGTTGCCCTTTTCATTGTCTCCCATCTCCAGCTCAGGGTCCTCCCTTGAGCTTGAACTTGGCTTCTGTGCTCTTCATCCTTGGAGCTCTCTAAGATGTTCCTTATACCTACCCCTGGCCTTTCCCTCTCCCCTCTGTTCCAAAAAACCATCCCATTGAGGACCTTATTTCAGCATCATCAGCCCCCCCGGCCCAGGAATGGGAGTTTTAGCATTAAAAAGCAATAAGACAAAATTATAAGGATAGCTGAGGGCCCACCTAAAGTTGGGATTTAATGCTTATCTGCAAAATAAGTGTCCTCATCTGCTACTTTGTATCCTTTGACCACATCATCCCATTTCCTTCTCTCCCACCTCCACCCTTGGTAACCACTGTTTTATTCTCTACCTCTGCATATTTCACTTCTGTTTTTTTTAGATTCTTGATGGATATGTTAATTTGTTTTACTATAGTAACCATTTTACTATCTATATGTATCTCATGGCATCATGTCATCTACCTTACATATACATAACAACATTTATTTTTAAAACCTAAGTATCCTTAAAACATGGGTCACAAACTCAAATAGCAGGTAACTTGAATGCAGGTCATATGGAACTTGTAGTAAACAGCAGCGCTCAGGCACTGCCTGCCTAATGGGGACAGCCCCCACTCAGCTCCAGCCAATGATTGCCATGGGGAAATGTGAGGGAATCCTCCCACAAGAAGATCTTCCAATTTTTCATGAGATGCAGAAATTTCAAGTGTGTTTAATGTGCTTTCTCCCAATCTTTAAATGTAAGCAGCTAATTTGAAAAATCTTAAACATAGTATAAACCAAACAAATTATGTCTGCAAATCATACTTGGCTCTTCAGCAATCAGTTTGCACTCTGTCTCCATTCTTACACTAACATTATCCTGAAGGACCTTGCTTTCAGGAAAAATTGCTTCTCAGTGCCTTCCTGGTAGGCATCTACCTCAAGCTGGCCTTTGCTCTGAAGCCAGGCCAGATCAGGCCTCTGGACCAAATCCAGCTTATGGCCTGATTTTATAAATAAAGTTTTATTGGAACATAGCCACACATTCACTTCCCTCTTGTCTATGGCTACTCTTCCACTACAACAGCAGAGTTGAGCAGCTGCCAAAGAGACTATAATGCCCCTAAAGCTTAACATATTTAACACTCAGCCCTTTACAGAAAAAGTTTGCTAACCCCTGCTCTAGGGTAAAGAAAGTTCACAACAGGTGGAAGAATTGCACATTGTTAATCCATGAGGAAGCCTTCTGGAGATGTGTGATGTGGTAACCCTAGTCAATACTGATGCCTGCTGCTTTTCTCTCATTATCTGGAGCTCTTCAACAGACAAGGAAGAGGGCTTGGCAAGTGACTTCTTATAGGAGAAACGACAGGTGTTTGGAAATAGCAGATTTTATTAGCAACTCCTGAGCAAGTCACTTAGCCTTCCTAAACTCCCAGATGAGAATCCACTCACCTGAGAAGAAATTTCAACCTTCAGGGTTGTCCTAAGGATTACATTAGATTTGCATATAAAAATTCTGAAACAAGTTCCTGGCCTAAGTTAGGTGCTCAATTAACATTAGTCACATTTAAAAGCAGTTTGAATACGGCAAAAAAAAAAAAAAAAAATCAAGGATTTCTCAAGATTCCAGTTGTGCTTGATAACATTTTGAACACCATAAAACTTAGGATTAGATCAAGAATCCTGATGCTTCCCACAGAAATTAACCATAGGAAGGTACTGGTGCTGTAGGATAAACCTGGGCTGGTCAGTCACAGTCTTTCCCAAGTCTGGTCTTTACCCAGCCCATCTTGGCCATCTTAAGATAGACTTCAGAGTCTATCTTAAAACTTCTTTCTCTTTCTCACTGTCTTTCTTTTCCTCTCCCTCTCTCTCTGCCCCGTTCCCCACCCCTATTCTCTTCAGGATCATAAAAATTAGCCAAATTTTTAACTTCGAAAATGAGCTTTTGGTCAGCCATCATTTGTCCTGTCACAGCCAAGGGATGTGCCACACATTCCCTGAAACGTAATCTACCAAGGTGCTGGGAAGGTATGTTTCCCATCTGGGCCAGCTCTGAGTGTGAGCTGTGCAAGGTGATGAGATAACCACAGAAGGGTGATAAATCCAGCAGCAAATGAACGAAGGCCCCCACTGCCAGGTCAGTCCAGCTGCTCAGAACTCCATCTTCAGCCTCAACTGACTGTGGCCCCAACTCCTCTGTGGCTGAATCGCTGCCTTTAAACTGAAGGGCAGCCAGTAATGGAGTCGTGAATACGCTATCTTCAGCCCTAGGCCTGGTGTGTTAGTCTGTTTTCACGCTGCTGATAAAGACATGCCCGAATCTGGGAACAAAAAAATGTTTAATTGGACTTACAGTTCCAAATGGCTGGGGAGGCCTCAGAATCATGGCGGGAGGCAAAAAGACTCTCCTCATACGACTGCAGCAAGAGAAAATGAGGAAGAAGCAAAAGCGGAAACCCCTGATAAACCTGTCAGATCTCGTGAGACTTATTCACTATCACGAGAATAGCACGGGAAAGACTGGCCCCCATGATTCAATTACCTCCCCCTGGGTCCCTCCTGCAACACGTGGGAATTCTGAGGGATACAATTCAAGTCGAGATTTTGGCGGGAACACAGCCAAAGCATATCACTTGGTGAGAGTCTACAACCTCAGAGTCCTTTGAGAAATTATTTCCATCTGAAAAGGACTCCAAACCAGAGAATACTCTGCAAAAGAAGTAACTGGGGTTACCTTGAGCTCTGGACGACCCTCACTTCCTTCTTCACTGATTTCCTGTCATAGCAATTGCGTGTCCCACATGCAAATAATCTGCTCTCTCTCACATCTGATCTTACTTGAGAACTCAAGGGGCTCTCATCCTAATTAAAATCCGTCGTTATTTATGCAGCCTCTTCAATGGTCCTTATTCTCAGCTCAGACCCCATTCACTGCCCACTGTTTGCATTCATGCAAAGCTAAGAGGCTCCTGAACACTGCAGAGGCACAGAGCCCTCCAACACTGGCCTCCTTCACATGCTTCTCTCTTCAGTCCAGCTCAGACCACGTCATTTCCCTGTGCTGACATGCGCATTGGCTCCCCCTTGTCTGCAGAAAAGTACGTGTACTTCAGTATGAACTTCAAAATCCTGCCCTGCCTGGCCCTCCTTTGCAAATTTTTCTCTCATGATGCATTACCTGATCCCCCGCAAAACCAGCATTTCCCATCTTTATGCTGCCTGGAATCCCCAGTACTCCTCTCTTCAATCTCCTTACCTACCCAGATTGGGCCAGCCCCCAAAGCAGCTCAAATGCCATGTCTTCCATTAAAATCCTCTGGGTGAAAATTACTTCTCCTGCCTGGTCTGAGTTTGCTCAGCCTTTTGAAACTTCTTTAGGGCTCTCCTCCAATTTGCCCATTTTAATTTAATATTTGAGTGTCCATGTGTGTTACCTTCCCCAGTAGTTTACAAGCTACTCCAAGATAAGGACTAAATTTTGGCCATCTTTGTGGAGCCAAGTGTGGTGGTGGTGATCAGCAGAAGAATGTGGATAGACTTTGGAATCCAACAGATCAGGATTTGAATACTACTTCCACCAGTCACTTGTTTTGGAAATTTTGAGAGGTTGTTTACCTCTCTGAGCCTACTCCCTTATCAGCAAAATGAGAATATTAATGTCTAATTCCCTGTGTAGTTATTTGGTTAAAACCCATGCTGGGCATAAAGTATATATTTAATCATTGCCCGTTTCCCCCTTCTTCTCTGATACTTTCCACTTAGTATGTATTTTGTAAGTGTTCTTTTTGTTCTGATGAAATTGCCTGCTCTTTATACAGACACCCTGCTTCCCTTGACACCAAGGGTAGTGTTCTCTGTGTTCTCCTGAAGACCTCTCCTCTCACCTTGAATCTCTTCGACTTGGTCCAGACAATGAGCTTGTCAGGGCTTTGATGAATGGGCATTAGTAGGAGAATGTCCATCCAGAGGAAATCTTTATTTTTAAAAATTTGCTATACAGAATCAGATGATAATTTTACTTTTAGAGAAAAACGAAAGAGCAAAATTGAGGATAGGACTTGTGAGTACATGTCCCTTCTGCCTCCCATATCTTTCCCGGCTCACCTTTGCTGACCTACATGCAAATTCTTCAGTCTGGCATTTACGGCTGTCCTCAGTGGGGCCTCTACACACCTTTCCACCATGATCTCTATAGTTACCCTACACATAAGTCAGACTGGTCTAAGTGTTTCCATTACAAATGCCCTGTTAGTTTAGTCTGGTAGCATTTCAACAAGCCAAGAAAAAGAATAAGGTATATACTAAGGATAACAACATGAACAAAGACATGGGGCTGGGTATTTGCTCTCTGATTTCTTTTCCTCTTTCTGCTAAGAACAACCATCTGCTGGACTCAGAAAGGTCAGCCAGCTACCTGGTAGGAGAATAAACTGGAAAGACTTGCTTGTTCTTGTATTTAGCAGACAGGTCATGAGGATCTACTTTGGAGCAGGTGCCTCATCCGCACTGGGGATTCAGAGAGAAAGAATGACTTTACCTGGAACTTGGCCCTTATTCCTAAAGGCAATCAGTGTAGCAGAGAAGACCAACATAGAGGGCATCCTGAGTAGATGATGGATGAAACACGGGGGTGCTGCAACCAGGCTCTGTAGAGCCAGAAACAGAACTCCCCAGCCTGTGCTCCATGATCTTCCCCAGAAGACATCCAGGCAGCGGTTTCTCCAACTGCTGCCTGAGGTAGCGCATTTACTATTGCTACTGGGCAGCTGAAAACTTCCTGTTCTGTTCGCCTTGTCTATATCTTCCTATTTAATGGGTGATCAGAGTCCATAATTTCCTTCATTTACCGTATTCTAGGGCTGAGTACATCTTCTAGGTCAGTGGTTTGTGAACCAGCAGCATCTGAATCACCTGGGAACTTGTTAAAAATGTAAATACTAAGGCTGACTACAGACCTACTGAATCAGAAATTCTGAGCCTTCTGGGAAGGCCCTGCAATCTGGGTTTTAACAAGCCCTCCGGGTCAGGTTGATGCATGCTGGAGTTTGAGAATGACAGTTCTAGATAGACAGTAAATTCTCAGAGGGGCACTGGTGTCAGAGATGTAGGTTGATGTCTTTCACTGCCTTAACTTGTTTCTGTGGGGACTCTCCAAAGTGGTCATAGAGGTCCTGTCATCTTTCAACTCTCCATGTAGATTCCCTAACACCATCTCCTCATCAGTGAATTGCAACATTGGATTAGGCACAATGTCTTACATTTTCTCAAATGTATTTGACAACTGTATTGTTTGTGCATGTGTATGCATGTGTGTGGGTGGATTCAGGCAGGGAAAAGGGGTAGGAAGCTTGGTAGAAGTACAGGAAAAGGATTCTCCTCCCCATGGGAACACTCCAGCAAGTTCTCAGACATGTCACAGGCTGAAGCGCCAGAGGACAACAGCATGGAGCCATCCATAAGTAAGAATTGCCAAACGTGTGACATCCAGCCATCTGTGAGTCTGTTTATGTGTCTAGAGCCTTCATTATCCTCCTGTGCACAGAAAGGGATAGGGATTAGCTTGCTCTGAGAAAAAGTCTAGGATCAATTTATTGCTGTACAGGAGTCAGTTTCAAAAGTGATCCCTGCCAGCCCCCTTGCCATTACCAGAGTCTAGCCTGGCATCCTTTCCACGGTTTCTGCCCAAAGGGCGTTTATATAACCATATAGCACATAGGAACAACAGGTTGGGATGGGGATGGGTTGATAATATCCCCCTCTGGGCAGTGCAGGGGAAATAACATCTGACAAGGCTTAGCTGAGAAAGCCTGGCTTAGAATATTGTATGCCAGATTCCGTTTGCGCAGAACACAGCAACTTGACTTTCCTTGGAGGGAGCAGGGAGACTAGAGAGGTGTAAATGAGGCTGTAATGAAACAGCTTCCTCCCTACCTTTTAGCAGCTTACAGAGAGAGAAACAGGAGACGCGTGAATTGAAGGCTGAGTGAGCAGTCTGCTCTGCTCAGGACCCACTTGCTGACAAGAGGCAAATGGAATACTAAGTACTCTGTGCCTGAATGCCTGGGAGCCTCCAGAAGCTGCCTCACTGCGTAGGTGGCAGTGCTAAAGCCCTGGTACTGAAAGCATGCACTTGGGAGAGGGGGATAAGGATAGCGAAAATAATGATGATGATGATGATGATGATGATGATGATGAAGACAATGATGACAATGAAGTTGGATGCCTGCCCTAAGTGTTGTATGCTAAAAGCTTCAAAAGCATTTCACTCATTTAATATTTGTAAAAGACCCCAAGAGAAACAGTTACTACTCTTGTTTCTATTTGACAGGCAAGCCTACTAAGGCTCACAGAGCTTGAGTAACTTGTCCAACATTTGTGTTAAAGATGGGATTTGAACTTACCTAGTGCTTAGTCTCTCAATAAATAATTATTGAATAAGAAAATGAATGAATGCATAAATAAATACATACATAATCCTCTGTATCTATTTCTATTTCTAAAACTAGAAACTATTTTAAACCTAACACTGATTTGTGCTGTGGCTTTAGACAAATCATCTGCCTTCTTTATTTTTACATCCATAGTATTTTCTCACCTTACTCACCCTGAAAGGCTATTCTACCCTGAAAGAATCAAAGAAGGCATTGGGCAGCCAGCCAGTCCTACTAAATAGCTACCTGCAATGGTTAATTTTATGTGTCAACTAGACTGGCTTAAGGGGTGTCCAGATAGCTGGTAAAACATTATTCCCAAGTGTGTTTGTGTGGATGTTTCTGGAAGAGATGAGCACTTGTATTGGTAGACTAAGTAAAGAAGACCCACCAATCACCAAGAGGGTTTGCCTCATGCAATTCACTGAGGGCAGCAATAGAACAAAAAAGCAGAGGAAGGGAGAATTTGCTGTCTCTTATGAACTAGGATATCCATCTTCTCTTGCCCTGGGACATCAGAGCTTAAGGTTCTTGGACCTTCAGATTCTAGACTCACACAAGCCACAAGCACCCCTGCTCCCAACCCTCTGGGTCTCAGGCCTTCGGACTCAGACTAAATGATACTACTGGCTCTCCTGGTTATCTAGTTCAATGGTGGTCTATAGTGGAACTTCTCAGCCTCCGTAAGCATGTGAGCCAACTCCCAGAGTAAATCTCCTTTATGTATCTGTATGTATCCTATGGGATCTCTTTCTCTGGAAAAGGCTGATTGTGATACTCCCTTTTCATACCCTATGCTTTCCTATGGCTGCTTCAGTCTTTTGCCCTATTACGCTGAACCACCACTAAGTATACATTAAGACTCAGCTCAGATTTTGGCTTTTGTAGGAAGTACTCCCCGGCTTTCACTCTGACAGCAATGCTCCTCCTTTTGCATGTCTAGTCTACCGTATCTCCTCATACAACAATCTTTAGATTACTTGCTGGCTCCCGCACTAGTCTCTTTGATGGCAGAGACTGTGTTGATCACTTTTGTATACCCAGAGCCTTGTCTTCCTCTTAGTACAGGTAGGTTCTCTCAAAATGTTTGCTGAGTTAATGTATGTATGTATGTACATGTGTGTGCCAGGGAAATTCCTTGGAACAAAGTAAAGGTCTTACTTAGGGAACACAGTGCAAGGTGAGCTAAAGGACATCTCAGTGAAGTCTATCAGAACCTGTAGACTTACCATGGACTAATGTTCAGTGAAATAAATAGAAAATAAAGTAAGTTGAGCCTGAGGGGGAAAAAACATCCTTTCTGTTGAGCGGTGTATCTATTACTTTCACCTGATTTTCCTTTAGGTCAGGGTTTCTCAATCTCAGCACTACTGAGATTACAGATAATTTGTTGTTGTGGGGTCCATCCAGTGCACTGTGGGATGGTTATTAGTATCTATCCCTGGTCTTTATTTACTAGATGCCGCCAGCAATTTTCCCCCAGTCCCCAAAACCAAAAATGTCCAGACTCAGCCAAATGTCTCCTGTGGGAGTGTGGGCAGGTAGGAGGTGTGGCAAAATTATCCTTACTTGATAATTTTTCTTTAGACGTTATTGCTGAATTTGCATCATACTTGGGTCATTCCATCTTTGCATTTTAAACTTTGGGGTGGTAGGGACAGGATTAAGAGGTGATATGCAAACCATTATACAGCAGGCCTCTCCCTGAGATCTAGGCTGATCTGGAAGACTGGATAAATGTTACAGACCATGAACACTAGGTTAGTAATGGTTTAATTGAGGGACAACAAATTCAATATTTCACACAAGAAGAGGGCCCATCAGAAATGATCCTAGGCCAAAGGAACAGATATAGACCAAGGATCAAAGATTTGACCATGCAATCTTGGGGAAGGTGATGCAGCAGACAGAGAAGCCCAACCTTAACGATCAGGCTCCAAGGGGTATTATATGAGATTCAAAGGCAGAAATCAAGCCCAAGAAGACACAGGGGCCTCAGGCAAGGATTCAACTGGGAAAGAGAAGGGAAGACCAGTGTGAGTGGGGAAATGGGATCCATGGCCTCCACAACTGGCTGCCAGCATAACCATTGACTCCTACTCCTCAGTCCAAGACACAGAGCTCAGTCCCCAGAGCTGAGAAAGTGGCCCCAGTTTGGAAAAGCTATTGGGCTGTCTCCAATAGATCTCCCATCATGAGACATCATCCCTTCCTTCAATAACTTTTTCTTGAAATTGTAGCACTGACTTTCTCAGAAATTAAGGATGTTTTACTTTTGTCATTTTTATTTGCAACCACGTAAAACAAATCATCCAGCAACTGTTTCGCCCTGGAAACAAGGGTTTGTTTCATAACATGGTCTGGGGTTCATCCAACAACTCTCCATCGAGGCCCATGACGTTCTTTGCAGGCTAACTTCAGTAACACGTCTGAACCGCAAGGCTCAGTTTATGAGAGGAACCACCAAGGCAATGTCTACACTGATGCCAAGCACAAGGACAAAAACCAGAAGGAAAAAAAGCAGTGCAAGAATCCAGGAGTTCTGTTCACCAATTTCAAACCTCCAGATGTTGGGAACTTTCTGCTTGGATTAACCAAAATGATTGCTGATTTCAGGCAGATGTGAGTAACAGGTAGCATCGGTTTGAGTTACCGGTTAGACACACACACACACACACAAACACACACACACACACACAAACACACACACACAAACACACACACACACACAGTGAAGGCAAACATTTCCAGAAATACCTGATTACCAGATGGAGACAATGTTTTAATCTACTACACAATAACCACCTCTGAACAGACAGTGAAGGGGATTTTAAGTGTTCCTGGAAGTAAAAATTCAACCCAAATCTAAGAAAGCATTTCTTTACCTCCTCCATTTTTGAGATTCTGCTCTGCAAAGTAGAGGAGGATAGAGCTTGAAGGCTCACTTTCAGCAAAACAAAAGAGAAACAAAAAAACCTGTAGGGTTAAAAACAAGGTTACTTTGGAAGCTAGGTCCAAAAGTGCCTTAGGAGATTTGTGGTATGTTTGGAATTTAGCTTTCTCTTATCAGCTCCACTGAACATTAAACTAATGCAACAAGAGAGGGAAATGATCTACAAGCAGCTTGTGGGAGAAATATATGAGAGGATGGAAAGTTTTTTAAAATGCGCTTTTCTGTCCTAAACTCTTTAGCAAAAATAAAAGTCTAAAAGGCAGAACCAAGCTTTCTCTGCCTCCAAAAGGAAATGAATGAGTGAATTAGCTCTCCAAGAAACCTCAGCTCAGGTAATAAGGAAGGAAGGAACAGAGGATGAAGGGCAGGATTAAAGCTGCTGAAATAGGGAACTCATTTTCTAAATATGTCTTTAACAGGAGGAAATAAAGAAAAGAAATCAGAGCAATTAGGAAGTAATGAAATCCTTACCCAAATTGCTATTGTCAAAACCTAGATAAGAAAAGGCCTAGAAATATGAATGTATACAAATCAGTAGATTCTGATGACATGGCCCCTGGAGTATTAAGGAAATTGGCTAACATACTAAACCACTTATAGTAATCTGAGTTACAAATTACTAAAAAAAACATGGAAAATTGGGAAGCAAGCTGGAGGCAGGGGTAGATGGGTGACAGAGAATAAAAGTGCTAAAACATCCCACCAAAATGTTAAAGGGGCCACTGCTGGAACCACTTGCCAGGGTTTCTCACAGCCATATTTCAGTTTTATGTCATCATTTTGTGAAAAGAGAATTCAGCCTAAAGTAGCTAGGAAAATGAGATGCAAATATATATTATCATGGGAATTTTAGCAATTAATCGCAGGAGATTCTATTTTTTTCCAACTATATTATTTTGGGAACTTTTAAAATAGGCCAGTGAGAATTTTGTTTGGAACTTTACAGGCAATTACTATAAGTTTACAAAATGGATATAACCTCCAAAGATTTGGAGAAAAATGCACCAGTGGACATGAAATGACAAAATATGTTCTTGAGGACATACTTCTCAGAACATACTTCTAGAATCGTGAGCTCTGAATCAGGCCACCTCACTCCTTAAAAGACAGAGGTTTTTATCACAGTCACAATTCAAATAAGACAAGTAGAAGGAGATTTGGCCAACATCCAGAGACAGTAAAGTGCTTTAAAAGGGTGCTCAGGTTTCATGGGAATCCAAAAAGCATTGCAAGGTCAGCCTTAGAGTGGTGGTGCAGGCCCCCAGGCCACTTGGCTGACAGCTCACTGACAGCCTATCTGTGTGTGGCACAATTTGTGTGGCTTTAGTGGTGACAGGACCACTGCATTGCTCTGCTCCAGTGCTGTGCATTGCAGCATTTCATCAGGGATATTTTGGAGCACTCAGAAACGGGATAGTTACATTCACTTTGGAGCAAAATTCACCTATGATGAAATCCTAGCTCCCCCTCATAAGCTAACTTCTCTGTGCCTCAAAGTTTTCACCTGTGAAATAGCATTGCTAACTCCTATCCTGCAGGAGAGTTGAAAGAATTGGAGATCATATAGTGAATACAGTTAATAGGTAACCAATAAACATGTGGTTTTCTGAATTACCTTGCTGATTTACTAGAAGTTTGATTTGGTGAATTACTCCTCATAGCTGTCTGTGGAGATCTAGGGTGAGGTAACATTGATACTGATTTGTAACATTGATCTGCTTGTGGTAGTACAATGATTCTGGACAAGCAGATAAATGGAAATGAACCCTTTATAGTCTTGCAGGTAGACATTCAAAAATCTCTCATTTGTCACCAGTGGTTCTTAACCAGAGGAGATTCTGTTCTCCTACCACAAGGGACATTTGGCAATTTCTGGAGACATTTTTGTTTGCCACAATTAGGAGGAGGTTGCTACTGGCATCTAGTGCATAGAGGCCAGGAGTGATGGTGAAAGCACAGAGGCCTTTTTCATTCTAAGGATTCCCTGTGCTCAACAGGCAACCAAATATGAGTCTCAGAACCCGGTAGGAGAAAGGAGTGGAGGAGTCCCCATCATGAGATTCCTAATACTCAAGACTTCTGAAAGTCTGGACCAGGCTCAAGTCCCTCATGTGAAATGAGAGAAAGCAGTAAATTCCAAGAATGTGGAGGCTGAGATCATTCCTAGGTAGATCTGTTATGAAGAGGAGAGGGAACATTCTGGGCACTGGTCTGACATTAATTACCTGCCCACCCTCCTTCCTATCCACCATGCTTCCTTCCAAGGCTCAACTAAAAGCACTGAAACTTCTGAGGTGTGATGTCCACAGAGGAGGCAAACTCAGACGCCTGCACTCTACTGTCCTTCTATGCATGTGCTATAGCCAGTGACAGAAATGATGGTTTTAGGTTTCACCATCAACATTGTAATGCACAGGAGTGGGATGAGTCCTTTGGCCCTATAGACTAGAATCTATAGAGAGCAGAGCTGTGCAGTCTATCCTGTCTTCTCTCATTAGAGTAGGAACCTAGAATGTAAGACTTTCTTCCCTGGGAATGATTTCCAACCCCTGACTTTGGTGTCCACTTGAGAAGGTCATGTAGACTGATTTTGAGCTTTCAATCCATGCCCAGGTCATATCATCAGTGGGAGCTAATTTCAGCTCTGATACCTGCTCTGGTTTTTGTTTTAGTGTTTCTTTGAAGGGATGATGTCCTCTAGTACCATGATGCCTCATGTCAGCAAGCTCAACCTCAACCAAGTTATAAACCTTCCTGCAATGAAATTCTCAGAGAGTTTACTCCACCCTAGGTAATCTATAAACCTTATCATCTGCAGAGTGAGGTTCTTGTGCAAAATTTGGATCTATCCAGTGGTCCAGAGGAGGGATCCCCCTGATTCAGGACAGCTCCATTGTTCTCCAGGAATGGAAAGACTTGGAGACAACTTCAGGGAAGTTGGAAGTTTGGGTGCTAGTAGGCAGTATTTGGTAGGAAAAGACAGTGAATATTTACATTTTATTCTTTTATTCCTGACATGCTAAAATATGTAGAGACATAAAACTGAGTATATATTCTTTATGCTTATAATTCTTATACAACTATAAAATCAAAACAGTCACAAATCAAATACAAACAAAACCAATAACATTTAAATTAACAACATTAATTTAATGTGATGGATATGGTTCTTTTGCTAAAACTAAATTTCATCTCACAATGTGAATATGATACTGACTGCTGGAATAAATTATTTTGAATTTAGCATGCTAGTACTAATGTGGGATCTGTGATGATTCAATTTTTTCATTACTTTTTTTCCTTTGCAAACTACTGCAAAGCTATCCCTGGTGCAGGATGAAGTGACATCACTTAGACAGAAAACATATTTTATGCTTTAATCTACCTTTATTCTTTCCTCCTTTGCTCAGATAATTAGAATAGTACTAGTTGGCTTTGATGTGATCATAAACAAACTATAAATGTGGTCACTGAAATGGTGGCACTATTTATTTAAATAATGGTCATACTAAGGCTTTAGAAAATGCCTGCAAGATTATATAATTGGCATATATATAAAATAAAAAAAATTAAAATCATCATGGAAAAGTCATAGAGCTCTCAAAAATGTGTAATGAACCACCACTCCACCACATCAACTTTCTTAAGTATCTATTTGTAAAACAACAATGCAGGTAATGCAAGAATCAAGAAACCATGGTATATTAATATAAAACCACCTGTTGGTTGTGTATTTCAATGGTTCTCATCTCAGGTTCCTGGTTTGAAGAAGTACTCTTAAAGATTATCACAGCAAAGCATGCGTTATAAGGGACAGAATGGGTCAAGATAGGGAAGTCTAGGATCTAGAAGAGCAGAAGTGCTTAATTAGACAGTCCAGGTCTAGACAGAATTAAGATGAGATAGTCAGTTCATTTATGGAAAAGCAAAGGAAACCATAGATCCAACGGGAAAGAACGAATCTAAGCTCTCAGCACCTGCCAAAACTGGGGAGTGGCAAGTGGGGAAGACAAACTCACCTGACGAATATGTTTTAAAATGATAAATACACAAATGATTGATGAGTAATATAACTCATCCATTCATCTATTCATCTATTCATTTATTTCTGCATAAGAATATGTTGAATACTTATTAACTCCTGTATTAGCTGGATAGTCAGTAAACAAAACACATTTATTTAGACTAACAGAAGCACTGACCAAATTTTTACCAGCAAGCTAAGGACAGACGCAATATGCTTCCTGCCCTATTTGGAGCCTTCTTCTTTGACACCTGTTCTGCAGTTGGATGCTTCCAGGGAGACTGGGACTTCAGGCAGAGGCTTTCTTTCTGCTCCCCCACCAGGGACATGACGGGAATACACAATCACTATCAACTTTTGGTCAGAGACTTCTGCTATGGACTATTGCTTTATTTATAGTCCTGTGTTCTCATTAACCCCCAAAAGGTAAAAGTATTCAGGTCGTGTCACAGATGAACATGTTTGCCTTTTCCAGAATCAGAAATATCATTAACAAAACACAGCCATGATTTTATTTAAAGCTATTCATTAGATGTAAGTGAAACCAACTTGCTGCAGCAGCCTCTAGCTGCAAGTACAGTGGAGGCTCTCATAGTTCTCCTAGTCCATGATAGAAGGCATCCTGGAGGCAGGATGGAGGAGAGGGAAGTAGGGGAGAAACAGAGGCAGACAAGCTGGGCATGAGCCTACCTAGTTATGGGCATCTTGTGAAGACTTTAGACAATAGTCCAAAATGCAATGTAGCACTGACCTTTAAGAAATCCATTATGATGGGCATGTTCAGAGTTCTGGCATCTCTGGATGTTAGTGCCAAAATTCCAGGTATCTTCTGAACTGAAACAGAAGTGAATCTAATAACTAGAAGATAGAGTCTGGTCTACCAAGGGAGAGGGCTCTTTATTTTCCCAGCATAGAGTCTGGCAGTGGTACATGAAGAGGAATGAACAGATGAATCTATGGAATCTAAGACATAGTCATCTGAGGCATAAGTTTCCAGGCTTAGGAAGGCAAGATGATTCCAGGCTCAACCTACTAGCAAAGTGGGCTCCTGATAGAAGGTGCTGTCAGGCTTCAGGCTCATAGGCTAAAGGACTGGGAAGAGCTGGTTCTGGGCCCAAGGATCTTCTTTACAGGAGGAAGAAGTGATGGAGCAGGCAGAACAGAACAAGCTCAGTCTGGTTTGGTGAAGCAGCACACTCAGCTCCCATCTCTCATTTCTGTGAATGGAACACACACTGGTAAGTAGAATTCTAAGATGATCCTCAATTAGTGACACCCTGTATTATCCTGTTTTCTTGAGGACAAGTGGAATTTGTGACTTGCTCATAGACAAGAGAATATGGTAAAGGTGATGGGATAATCACTCCCATGACTACATTACATTATATAAGACTCCCTTGTAGCAGACGGAAGGGAGATATTCTCCTTCCGGTCTTGAAGAAGCTGTCATGCTTTGAGATAGTCAATACAGACGGCCACATGGAAATGACCTGAGGGTGGTCTCTGGGAGCTGAGAGTGGGAACTGGCTGATAGCCAGTAAGAAAGTGAGGAACTCTGTCATACAGCTACAAGGAGATGAATTCTATCAACAACCTGAATGAACTTGGATTCCTCTTCAGTCAAGCCTCCAGATGAGAATGTGGTCCAGCCAACACCTTGATGACAACTATTGTGGGACCATGAGCAAATGACCTGTGAATCCCAACCCATGAGGCTATAAGATGATAAATGTATATTGTTTTACATTTCTGAGTTTCTGGTAATTTGTTATGCAGTAATAGATAGCTAATACATGGTTAAGATATGAATCCCAGCTTCTGTCTCTCAAGTTGTGTGTTAAAAGGTTACCTAAGCAGTTTGTGCCTCAGTTTCCTCATCTGCAATATGGAAAAAATAATAAAGGTTGCATTAAGTTGGTGCAAAGTAATTGCAGTTTTTGCCACGAAAAGTAATGGCAAAAACCTCAATAACTTTTACAGCAACCTAATACCTGCCTCCTAGAATTTTGTGAGAATTAAATTAGTAACAGAACACAAATATCTTTACAACTAAAAATATAACATTCCACTCCTGTGCTGAGGACAGAATAACTACTATTATTTTTGATCTCCTATTCCAAGACAAGTCCTATCACCAGGGAAGCTTTTGCTCGAGATCCATAGCCCACATTCAGGTCACATTATAGATGGACACATTTGTCTTCTCCAGAATCAGAGGCATCATTTCTGATCTCTCTTTCTAGATGTTATACTCTGTCTGATCCTTTTCGCAGTTTCAGCGTTCCTTCCTGTATGCTCAACTGCCTTCACACGCTGCCAGGCCTCTGATTGCATGCCCCAGCCTAGTAATCAGAGCCCATATAAACCTTTCCCCACTGTTCAGTCCAGCTCAGGTTCTGCCATTGGCTCTTCTTCCTTTACACAGTGTCTGCAGATTTTTATGCCTCCTTGTTCTTCTGCCCAGGCTATTCAGATGCAACCTCCTTCCCCAAGATGATATAGTTCATCAAGTCCTGGATCTTCCTGAATCATCCTGGCACTGACATATATGAATATAAAGTCAAGAACTGGACACTTCAGCTTATTACACCTGCAGACCATTGAGAATACTCCAATAAGCCAAACCCTAGACTCTAGTTCCAATTCTATTCAATTTCCTTGTCCTCATAATTGATCCCCATGAAAAAGGCAAAAGATGAAATAATGAAAGTGACTGAAAATCCCATAATCCTGACACTGAGAAACTTCAAGAAGAGTCACATAGTGTCAGGGAAAGAGTAATTTAGAGGGAGGGGAACCTTGGGACCTTAGGTTTCTATCAGATCTCTCTTGACTGGTAACTCCTCAGACCTGGGACCCCAAGTGCCTGGAGCACCGTAGAACATACAGTGGGTGCTCGATAAAGGTTGACTTGAACAAAATAAGTCCATCAGGTAACAAGTCCTCTCTTAGTCCAAGTTCTTCATTTGTGAAATGAGGCTGGTAATACCTAGATTGTAGGGCTGCCACAATAATGTACAAGTAGCTAAAACAGGGCCATGCCCATGGTAGGTGCATCATGTTAAGTTACCAGTAAAATATAGCAGTTATTTTATTAGAGGGAACTGAACACTACCAACAATTGAAATTTAAGTCTGTCTAATACAAAGATACTGTAACCCCAAATGTAAACCACATATGTAATTTAAAATTTTCCAGTAGCCACATTATAAAGGTAAAAAGAAGCAGGTGCCAATTTTAATAATGTATTTAATTTAATACACTATGTCCAAAGTATTATCTTTCAATGTGTAATCAATATAAAAATTATTAATGAAATATTTTATATTATTTTTACATATTAAGGCTTTGAAACACAGTGTGTATTTTAAACTTATAGTACATCTCAATTCAGTATAGTACACTGAAATGTAGACAAGCCACATTTCAAGGGGCTACCATATTGGTCAGTTCGGGTCTACAAAGTGAATCACCAACAAGCCAGTGAATAGGATGAAGTGGTCAGTTGGGGTGTTAATAGCTATACCAGTCTCTGTTCAAGATATGCACTATGAAGTGGAAGTAAAGAATAGATGATTGGGCCTGTCATGGTGGCTCACGCCTGTATCCCGGAACTTTGGGGGGCCAAGGTGGAAGGATCACCTGAGGTCAGGAGTTCGAGACCAGCCTGGGCAACATGGTGAAACTCCATCTCTACTAAAAATACAAAAATGAACCAGGTATGGTGGCAGGCACCTGTAATCCCAGCTACTTGGGAGGCTGAGGCACAAGAATCTCTTGAACCCAAGAGGCAGAAGTTGCAGTGAACCGAGATCACGCAATTGCACTCCAGCCTGGGCAACAGAGTAAGACTCTGTCTCAAAAGAAAAGAAAAGAGGAAGGGAAAAAGGAAAGAAGAAAGGACAGGACAGGACAGGACAGGACAGGACAGGACAGGACAGGACAGGACAGGAAAGGAAAGGAAAGGAAAGGAAAATAACAGATGGTTGCAAGCCATAAAAGAAAGTGAACTTTGGGGGATGGTCACACTAGTTGATAGTGACAGTTCCCAAACATTTAGAGCACCTACCCCTCTTTGTCACCAAAAAGGGAAATGGCGCCCAAGCCAGAATAGTCTATGGTTAAATAAAAGAATGTTAATTCTGGTTCCTTCCCTCTTTGATAAGATGCAAGCATGAAATCATTCTGGGACTCACCCTCTTCTATGCTGAAGAGAGTGGAGAGGCAAGCCTGCTGATTACATCTCTGTATTCACTCTGCAGAAATGTTCCTTCTCCTAAGTTCTTTTCCAGCACTTCTTCATTGTCTTCAACAGAAAGGCTTGCTGCAGGCTGTTTTATC
The DNA here is from genome assembly GCF_008728515.1 of Papio anubis. Classification (NCBI taxonomy): domain Eukaryota; kingdom Metazoa; phylum Chordata; class Mammalia; order Primates; family Cercopithecidae; genus Papio; species Papio anubis. The sequence goes on along the minus strand of NC_044982.1, from coordinate 101,309,019 downwards.
ACCCTCCTCTCCTCTCCCTTCTCCCTGTACTGACCAACCAGAGTTCTTTTAAGATGGACAAAGGTGATGGGAAAGCACTTCTGCCTGCAAGGAACAGAGATGCAAGAAGGGACACCTTGGTGGAGTACCATTTGAGTGAATATTAATTAACTCAGCAGCTAGTTCTGGACAATTGATTTCAAACCCCAGATGTTCTCATTCTAACTAAGAGTCATGTGGAAAAAAATGAATTGATTAGTATCTTGTTCCTTTTTGGTGTCATGTAGTGAAATAATCCAGGACTGCTGAGCTGATGGAATTTTGCTTTGTTCCTCTCTATTTTCAATAACACTTTTATGCACTTGCTCATTCCATCTCTCCTTTGCCTTGGGGGTATATTTTTCCTCTCTGTCCTTCAGATGCAACTGTGCTCATTTTCTTCAACATAAGGCCCATCTTAACAGAGGAAAAGGTGGAAAATATGGTAGAATGACAGAACATAATGTGTGTGTTTCCCTTCATGAGGTGAGAAAGAGAGGGAGTCTTCATTTGGATCATGAAGGAAGGTCTTCATTTGGTCCATTTATGGGATTTTTCTGAAGTTAAGTTTTCTATAAAGAGTGGAGAACAAAGCTCAGTCCTACACTTAGAGTTTCTCAGGATGGAGTTAATTATATATCTAGTATTCGACATTTTGTAAGACCTTGGCAATCATTACCATTGATTCAATTTTGACAGGTAGCACCAATTATTCACAAAGACAAAAAGAGAAGATATAGAAATGGTGCATACACGTCATCCAGAAAACATACCTTCATGCAATTTTGACAACAGCCTCATGATTGGAGTTTCATAACTTTTCCCTGTTTTTAATGCGGTAAGCCTTGGAATGGCCAGGACCTTGACCCAAAGAGTAAGAAGGGTAAGAATCCAGAAATTGAAGTGGATAATAAACCTTAGATCTTTCAGAGTTTTTATATGCACACAGGTTACAGCTTGGGGTCCAGCCACACCTAATGTGCAAGCCAAGAGTCACAATGAGCTCAGCACATTCCACACAAAAGATGCTGGGAGGTCAGGACTAGTAATACTCCTGGGAAAAGAACAAAAAAGAGCCAGGAAGGAGTCACAGCTGGATTGCTCAGCAGGGGTTGCAGATATTCATTGAGGTGGTACAGAAGGATGTCCAACAGAAAACGAAAAATCAAGGAAGCTGTCTGTTCTGAGTATAAATGACCACAGATCTCACATCAGGAAATTCAGAAGTGTGGGAATTAACGGTATCAGACACAGTGGGACCCAATACTTTTGCATGAGACCCATCTTATCTTCCCAAGAAAGAACCAATGAGGACAGTAATAACACACCAGTGAGAACTCTTATTGGTGCAGCCAAGTTAGAAAATTTGGTGTCTGCAAGGAGGAACAGGTAATAACAAACTCAATATGACTTAAACAAAACTCTTCCTCCTTACCGCAATCCTTCCTCCTCCAGAACTTCTCATATCAGTAAAGATCACCTCCATCCACCCTGAGTCCATTATGGAAACCTTCAACCAATCAGTCATGGAGTTCTGTCTATTGTTCTTCTCACACCTGTGTTGAATCTTTTCCACCTTCACCACCACCAGCCTACTCGAAAATACTGCCAGCTGGGCTGAAATACCCTCCAAACTGTCCCCACTGGAAGCTCTCTGCTTCGATCTCTACACGGCAGTCAGAGACATCCTTGAAAAATGAAAATCTAGTCATACCATTCTCCCAAATAAAACTCCTCAATGGCTTCCAATTGCTCTGAGCTTAAACATCATATTTTTTTTTTTAACCTCGGGCAAGATATTTTTTACCTCCCTATTCTTCCAGCTCACTCAACTCCAGACCCCTGGCTTCTTTTCAATTCCTAAGTGTAGGATGCTCTTGCCTGTTCTGTTTTCTCCATGAGGCGCATGTTGATCCTCCAAAAGTTCGGCAAAGGTAATAATAGTAGTAATAATAATAATAATAATAATAATAATAATGGTAGGTGTATGGGGAGGGTATGTGATAGTGAATTCTGTTCATGCTAAAGGAGTTAAAGAGTTTCTGGTGTAAACCCTCACATTTTTCTTGAGGAAACCAAGGCTGAGATAACTAAAGTCGTTTTCTTAGGGCCTCACTCTAGGTCAGTGAACCAGAAAGAGAATGCAGTTTCCCTGACAACAAGTTTTGTACCTTTATTCATGAAAACATGCTTGATCGAGTCCTTTCTCCATGACCAAATGCTGCCAAAGTGTCAGACTTGTTTTTAACATAGTGCTTGATCTTGCCAAAGGTTTGATGAGGGGTCAGCAAACTGTGGCCCATGGGTCATGCCCAGCTTGCCACCTGTTTTTGTAAGTTAAGTTTTACTGGAACCCAGCTATGCTCATTTGTTTGTTTTGTATTGTGTATGCCTAATTTTTTTCTACAAAGGCAGAGTTGAGTAGCTGTAACAGAGACCTTCTGGCCTACAAAGCTGAAAATATTTACTATTTGAGTCTTTACAGAAAAGGTTTGCTGTCTCCTGGTTTAAAGTCTCAGGTAATTATGTTCCTTCCTCACCCCTGTAATTTTTAATGTCATCAAAGGACTTCAGCAGAGAGGGGAACATCAGTACGACTGTGGGTACATGTGTTATCATAAGACAATAATGCTCATTCACTCACTTCGCCAGTCCTGATGACGCTCCTGCGATGTTCATGTTGTCACCCCACAGATGGAGGTGGTTTCGTGCACTGTGAGCACATCAAACATTACTTCATATAATGTAAGCACAAATCTGTATTCCAGTGTCACATATAAATGAAATAGACATGAAGCTCAAAACAATGGTTTTATCATTTTCTTAAATTGTCTTTTTTCTTCCCATCCATTGGCAATCAAAATAGGGTTGTGTGCAATTGTATAAACTGCCCTGGGTTTCACGTGTAAAAATGATGTAAATACCAGACCTTGTTACTTTTTCACTGGCTAAAATCTGTGCATTTTCCCATCCTTAGGTGACTTACAATGGCAATTGGCCAAATCTATCCCTCCCTCCTTCCCCTGCTCCCCACCCAACACCACACACACATACCCCAAGTTATGCTCCATGAGTGAAGAAGTTGGCATTAGATTTCACTGACTGTGAGGGAAGAGGAAGCCAGGTAGGGACCAGGTAGAGTTCTTAACACTTAGTTACTCAGGAAGCAGGCAGCAGAGTCAGAAGTTAAGAATAAGATCTCATCTCCCACTTCCCACCCACATTCCCTCCTCTCATTACTACCCCTTCGGATAGAAGCTTATCACAACCCTTTGCTTTGTCAGGTTGTCCCATGAAATGGGAGAGAAGTCCTCTGCTACTGGAATACCTAGACAGGAGAAACACTGGGAGCATTTGGTCTCAATGCACTTTCTCCTTCCCATACAGATTTCTCTTTTGACAAATGATGGAACCCAAAATCCAGTGGCAGATTCAAACTGTGGGGAAAGTTAATGAGGTAGGGGGCATCAGGTGAGTTACTCTGACACACGGTGAGGAGGATGGAAATTTCTACAGCCTGAAAGAAGTCCAGGGTGCCAGCATGCTTGTGCCTTTTTCCTGAGGAGTAGGAACCAGTGCAGTGGCCATGGTGGCTCTGTGCAGGAAAGTGGGGGGATGGTGTTTCTTCTGCTGTGCATGGAAAATTGACCCTTTCTTTGCCCTTGGCAGACGCTGTATAATAAGATTACTATGTAATCCTTGTTGCTTGTCCTAGGAGCAGCCTTCTCAGAAGGACAGAGAGGCATTTTACATTTGGATCTACTGTATGTATTATCTCCCAGCTGCTCCTTTTAATTTCATTTTCAGAGACGGGGATTCCCACTGCCTAAAGAGAATAGAAACACAGGGTTAGCCCTACCAGCACCATCAGCCCCCAGAACTTCTGAGCACCCATATTAATGCACAGGACCTGCCAAACCCTGAGACACCCCTCTCCCCCAACCCTCACCTGTTGTCACAACCTCTGCAGAGCATTGAGACCCCCAGAGGCAGAGGACAAAGAGGTTGCTGCTGCTGCTGCTGTCTGCCAGTCTCCTCTCAGCCTGCTCAGAGGCAGCCCTGGTCATTCCTGGCACCATTTGATGTGCCCCTGAGGGATGAATGCTGGAAAAACAAGGCCAGGGCATAGCCACTATCCTGGCTTTGCAGGGGCAATGTCAGGTTACCCTTTTCAGGCCTGATGCCCTCATGAGTAAATGCGGGATGAAAGGCAGTGAGACTGAGTTCTGGGGCTGCCAGGCACCCTGTATCACATGAGCTCACTTCTCTTAACCACAGTTTACACAAAACACTGAGACTATGATACCAGCCTGTATAACAGAGACAATGGAAAGGGGTAAGAGAAGAGATGATAAAGAGAGGGGATCTCTTTCAAAACATGCAACAGGAAGGCAAGGATTGTCTCTGGGCTTGTTTCTCTGGCTCTGGCCATCTGGAGAGAGGCCCAGATGGAACCCTGGAGTCCAGCCCTATACAACAGCTATCCCAGCCTGAACCCACAACTCATGAGGGGTGATGGCCAGAGAGGAGGGGCTCAGAACCCTATGGTGGGTTCAGTGTCAGTGCCAGGGTGCATGCCACATAGATGGGCTGCCATCAACAGATTTGGCTTCCATGAAGAAAGCTCTGACCTAGAAATGATGGGTTCAAATCCCACTCTTGCCACTTGTGCTTTTTGGTGTCATTGGCAGAGTCACTTCAGATTTCCCATACATATGTTAAGGAGTTAATTAGATTAGAAGTTGCAAATTCACGGAGGCACGGTGTCTCATACCTGTAATCCCAGCACTTTAGGAGGCCAAGGCGGACAGATCACCTGAGGTCAGGAGTTTGAGACCAGCCCACCAACGCTAGCAAACGTCTCAAGCAACATCTGTGAACAAAACAAAATGTGCCTGTTGGTCAGATTTGCCATGGGCTGCAATTTTGTAATCTCTAGAAGTGATTGTCAAGGTGCCTTTCTGCCCTGACAGTCTGTGATTCTCATTCTGTTCCAAGAAACTCTTGGAAAATGAAAGAATCCTAATGCCTTCTGAAATAAAAGATGAGATGGATCTAAGAGGGTGCAAAGTGAAGGCACTTTGAGCCTCTGGGAGCCAGGGCAGCTGAGGGCAGTGCCAGGCAGAGCCTCCTGGGTCCGTCCTGCCGTAGATGCTGGATACCTCCACAGTTTATTTATTTATTTATTTTACTACATGAGGTGCAAATTTGTTTGTTGGCTTGAGAAGACACACAGCATGCCAAGAACAAGTCCACGGTGGGCAATAGAGAGAATAACTTCCAGCTCCCTGCTTAAGCAGTACCCACAGAAAGAAGGCCTGTTGACAGATTCTGCAGATATTCTGCAGAGCCTTTCATCCAGTTCAGCTCCTTCCCACCTCTCTCCCAGTCCCAGGTTCCCTTCTGGCAGGAGCTGACTTCTGGACCATTCACACTGTACCTAGAGGGGAACAGATGGACTGGCAATCTCAGATCTTAAAGGGATTCAACTTTCTTTCTCCAGCCCTCTACCCACTGTGGACCCTCTGTTGGCTACTCTGAGGACCCACCATGCAAGGCTAGACCAATTATAACCCCTCTACCATTTGCTGAGCCAGTTACTCCACAGGCATTATTATGTCAATAGCAACTCTCTGAGGAATGCACTGTTGTCTTTCCACTTTCACAGTTGAGAAAACTGAAGTTGAGAGATGCTAAATAACTTGGCCAGAGTTCACAGCCAGAAACAAAAGAACAAGGTTCTGAGCCCAGGTTGGAAGCCACAATTCCTGGACTTTTGAGCACAGAGCTTTTCCCAGGCTGAGAATAGGTCAGAGGCTTGGGTCTTCCCCACTGGAAACTCTGTTCCCACCTGCACCCACCCACACAGACACACACGTTCTCAGTTGCCACACTCCTTATCTGGAACTTGATCAGGGAGATGGTGGAGGGCATGCCATGAACAGAGAAAAATGTAGAGGGGTATCCCTGCCATGGAGTGGGGACAGAGGTGAAGGTTGCCAGGTGAAAATTCAGACAGCCTCCTCCTCCAGAAAACTGTCACAGGTCTGGGGTATGCAGCCTTTTCCAACAGACAGCATAGCTAAAAGTCAATACTTTCAGCCCAGGGCTGGACTTGCAGTCAAGGATCTGGCTTAGGGTCAGACCACCTTTCTTTCTAAGTAATTAGATAAAATAATTTTCAAGGGATTAAATCAACTTGTTTGTTTGAATGTTATGCTTATTTCCCTCTGCTAGGCACAAAATTTTCATGCCAAGAGCCTGGGTTTATTGAAGTTCTACCCTGTGCCAGTCCCTTACAGATGTTTTATCTCATTCCCTCTCACAGCAATCCTACAGAAAGATGGCATTGTTATCCCCATTACGCTGATAAGGAAACTGACCTTAGAGAGTAGAAGTGACTTTGAAAATGGCCCAACCATTAAATAGCAGAGCAGGGGGATTCAAACTCAGGCAGTCTGCCCTCAGAAGATATGACCTCACCTACAACCCCATTCTATCTCACCAAAATAACGAAGCTAATATTAAATGCTTATTATACGCAAACACAGTGCTAAGTTCTTTACTTTCAGCGTGTTATTTAACCTGCCCTGTAACCTTTGAGATAGATGCAACTATTAGCCTTAGTTCACAAACCTGCAAAAAGGGGCTTTAAAGGTTAAAGTGGCTTACCCAGAGGCACACATTTGGAAAGTGACAGAGCACAGAATAGAAAGCAGATAATTTGATTTCAAGCATCCTCTTCCTCTGGTCCTGTCTGCTTCACTGAATGTGACACTCCCCAAACCAGGTGAGTCAGAGGAGGGAAGATGGAGAGACAGTTGGATGAAAAAGAGGGAAAAGTAGGGAACAGAAGAGGGGAGTGGAGGGGAGGGGAGGGGAAGTTACCAGTGAAAAGGGGGCATGGGAAGGGAGTATTACAGCTGATAACGGATGAGTCAAAGGATGAGCAGGGTGATTGAGGAACAATTTCCATATGCTGTATTCTTCCCATGAACCAGATTAAGACCCTTCAAATCTTGAAGACAGTGCCCCCACCACTGTGGGTAGAGAAATTCTATGAGGACTATGCTGGGAGAGTCAGAGGGATGAGTGCCTGCCTAGAACCTTTTCTGAATCCCTTTGCGTTTTTTAATAAGATTCAAAACCATAAATTATGTAAAACCAGAAAGCCAAAAGGGCAGACCCTTCCTGGAGTTCATTTCAACTCTGAAGTTCAGAACACTTTTAAATGACATAATTGCAAAAGGCAAAAATCTATCCGAGTGAAAACTTCTCTTTGAACAAGGAATGCATTTGCAGACAGTGGCACAGTGTTCCTCTCTCTGTCAGCAGGGCCCAGGGAGCAGTGGGGAGGAGCAGAAAAAGAAACCATGACTTGAGAGAGGACAAGGTTTTTGCTGAGAGCCTTCAGGCTCCTTTTGCCATCCTAGAAATTAGTCAATCTGATTTTTCTTTTGGATTGGGAGCCATCCAGTCCTGAAGACTGGAGACATTATGTTAAAATTAAGATAATCTGTTAATATATTTGCTCTTTTAAAAACAATCTGTTTATGTTTTGAAATACATGATATCTGCACATGGTTACAAAAGGATATTAGGAAGTACTAAAGGGCATATGTTGAAATTCAAATCTTCTTCCCAACCATGTCCCCAACTTTTCAGTTCTCCTGCCCAAAGACACTTATTCCTTCCAGATTCTTGTGTTTCCTCCCACAAAAATTCTCTGTTTAAATAAGCGTTCTCATTTATGGACTATCATGAGTTGCTAAGGTGTAAACCCTAAATCCTGAAGCCTGGGTTTGGCAAGTTTCTGTGTCTCCTTTTGTTTGGTGATGAAGTAGGGATAATGTTGGGTATACCTTACAGTGCTGTTGTGAAGATTGAGTTAGTAATTGCAAATCTTGAATATACCAAATGGCACATTAACCCAATATATGTTAGCTGCTCTTACATAAGTTTACCCTTTTCACATATGAATGGCCAAATACTATGATACTGTACTGAGTCTTGCATTTGACACCTAACAGTGTACTTTATAGAGCTCCCTCATAATCCCAGAATCATATTTCTCCTTATGAATGTGCTGTAACCCAGCTTACCGTGAGTGGACATTTAGGCAATTTCCCATCTCTTGCTGTCAAAATGCCATGGCAATGATGATCCTTGCATATGCCTCTCTGGTCACTGGTGCAAGTATATCTGAAGGTCTCCATTAGTCAGCCTAGGAGAAACTAGACTGCAGCAACAAATAAGTTCTAATTGCTCTGTGGCTTAATACAACCAAAGGTTTAGTTCTCACTTACATCCTAGTCTATTGCAAATCATCTCATGCTCTTTGGTGCTCTCCTCCTTAAATGTTGACTCAGGTATCCCAGATCCCAGCTACTTCAAAACTACAACTCTACATTTTGGAGATGTTTGCTGCCAGCCTTGTGAACTGGGGATAGAGAGAGCATGAGCACACCTACCTGCTTATATAGCTCAGGTAGGAAGTAGCACATCACATCTGCTCACAGTCCCACTGCTGAGAACTCAATCGCATGGTTCCACCCTAACCATTAGTGTGGCTGGGGAAACATAATCTAGGGTCTCCAGGAAGAGGAGACAGTGTAGTGAGAGCACAGTGTTCTTTGAGTCAAGGATGAATTCTGTAAATCAACTCACTCACTCATTTTGTAGATTCCATACCAACTAAAGAACTCACTTAATTTAACTGTGAAACACATAATGACAGAAAGTTCTATGAATTAAATAATGCATTTTAAAGAGTACATACAATTTATCAATTATAATTCTATTTATACTGAAAAATAATAATTATAAATAATATTAAAATGAGCCATGTTACCTATTCTGTCAATAATGATTGTTACACATATAAATCCCAGGACTTCTTGAAATAATTCTGCTGTCCCCAGGAGTTTGTGGGTCGAAGATCAGATGTTTGTTTCAGTGTCAGGGTGCTCAAAAGTTAGCCATAGTCTTTGTTGTGGTGCTGCATGAACAGGTGTATTCAAGCCTATTCTAATTCTACAAGTCTGAAACTGCTGAGAAGCACAGAATTATCTTCCTCTTTGTAGTCACACCCCTCTCCAACATCCATTTTCAATACAGTGGCCAGTGATCTTTTACAAATGTAGACAAGATCATGTCACTCCATTCAAGGGCTCCCATTACTCTTAGAATACAGTAATCTTAACTATGGCCTCCAACGCCTGGAATAATCTGGCCCCTTCCCACTGCTCACATTTCATTCATTTCACAGGAATGTCCCCTTTACTCACTTTGATCAGATTGACTTTTTTTCTTTTTTCTTTTACTTGCCATGACCTTTTCCTTTGAATCTTCTGTTCCCCCTGCCCAGAACAGTTGTCACCCCCTGTCCACATACCAAGCTTAGTGTCACTGCCAGTTGCAACTCAGCTCAGAAGGTGTGCTTCCTTACCTCCTCAAAGGGGCCTCTCCAAACTACTCTCTATCATATCGCCCCACCTAGTTCCTTTAGATATTTTTTCCAAAGTTAGTATCAAATTTATTTGTTATTTGTAGGTTTACTTGTTCTGTTTCTCTCACCAGAAAACAAGTTCCACAAGGACAAGGTTAATGTCAGTATCGTTTACTGCCATATGTGTAGCATCCAGAAACACACAGACTGTATATAGTCTGTATACTCAGCAGGGCCATGGTGACAAGTCACTTAATTACTTCAGAGGGCAGTATGCATCTTACATTCTGTTAAATGGCTTAGTAAAACCAGGCCTTCCCAGTTAAAAGCTTTTTGTTGTTGTTTTGTTTGTTTGTTTGTTTTGGCTTAGGACTTTACTTCTATTTACCCAGTTTACCCTGGGAATAGTAATAATATGACTTATTTTATCTTTCACTTGAAGTGTTTGGTGAAAGAAAGTGTGGAGAGGAAAAAGAGAGAGAGGATGTTGTTTGGAAGTAAAGACCATGCAATAAAATAAACAGGACTGGAGGAAAAGAAAAGAGTAACAATGAATGACTTGGATAGTTTATTTTCTGAACTTCCACAAGGCTGGTAGCAGGTGCTAAAAGCAAAACATGAGACTTCTCAGGAATGGGCCTGAGGAGGATAGGGTGGATACTTTATTATCTGCATTGAGGCACCACTTGTTCCTAATACAGCAACTAGAAGCAGTGGAAATAAATGGTTTAACATGTCTGGAATGCTGACATCACCATCAACAGTGAATAACTGTTGTCTTAATTGAGGCTGAGGTTAAAGAGACAGGACATACAAGCCATTGCTTTTTCATAGCTGTGCTGTTCAAGCTGCTTGCTGGGGTCCAAATTGAACATGATTTGGACTCCAAGGTCCTCTTAGTTCAGTTGGGGAACGAGAGAAGATAACTTTGGTTATCTTCAGCAAAAACAACCACAGGTACTTTGGTAGAACAGAGGATGAACATCAATTTAAGCTGGAGCATGGGTAATGGGAGGCTTCCTGGAGGAGATAGTACCTGAACTGAGTCTTGAAGAGTCTGAGTTGGGCAAATAAAGAACCTTGACAACATCCCACTAGGGAAAGTGACCTCCAGCTCCAGGGAGATGGAACCAGGCCCACATTGAGCTACCACCATTCCCAGGAGTAGAAATATTTCCCTACTTCCGAAGGGCGGAGCAAGATGGCCGAGTAGGAACAGCTCCAGTCTCCAACTCCCAGCGCGAGTGACACAGAAGACTGGTGATTTCTGCATTTTCAACTGAGGTACTGGGTACATCTCACTAGGGAGTGCCGGACAATCGGGACTGGTCAGCTGCTGCAGCCCGACCAGCGAGAGCTGAAGCAGGGCGAGGCATCACCTCACCTGGGAAGCGCAAGGGGGAAGGGAATCCCTTTTCCTAGCCAGGGGAACTGAGACACACAACACCTGGAAAATCGGGTAACTCCCACCCCAATACTGCGCTTTAAGCAAACAGGCACACCAGGAGATTATATGCCACACCTTGCTGGGAGGGTCCCACGCCCATGGAGCCTCCCTCATTGCTAGCACAGCAGTCTGTGATCTACTGGCAAGGCAGCAGCGAGGCTGGGGGAGGGGCGCCCGCCATTGCTGAGGCTTAAGTAGGTAAACAAAGCCACTGGGAAGCTCGAAAGTCAGAGAATGACTTTGACGAGATGAGAGAAGAAGGCTTCAGTCCATCAAACTTCTCAGAGCTAAAGGAGGAATTACGTACCCAGCGCAAAGAAACTAAAAATCTTGAAAAAAGAGTGGAAGAATTGATAGCTAGAGTAATTAATGCAGAGAAGGTCAAGTAAATGAAATGACAGAGATGAAAACCATGACACGAGAAACAATGCGACAAATGCACAAGCTTCAACCGACTCGACAACTGGAAGAAAGAGTATCAGCCATTGAGGATCAAAATGAATGAAATGAAGCAAGAAGAGAAACCAAAAGAAAAAGAAAAAGAAAATGAACAAAGCCTGCAAGAAGCCTGAGCTCACAGCAGCTCAAGGAAACCTGCCTGTCTCTGCACCCCACCTCTGTGACAGGGCACAGCTAAACAACAACAACAACAACAACAACAAAAGCAGAGCAGAAACCTCTGCAGACACAAACCACTCTGTCTGACAGCTTTGAAGAGAGCAGTGGATCTCCCAACATGGAGGTTGAGATCTGAGAAGGGACAGACTGCCTGCTCAAGTGGGTCCTGACCCCTGAGTAAAGCCTAACCTGGGAGACACACATCCCCTCAGGGGCAGCGTCTGATACTCCCACACTCACAGGGTGGAGTACACCGAGAGGAAGTCAAAGTAAGAATCAGACAGGTACACCGCTGTTCAGAAATATTCTATGTTCTGCAGCCTCTGCTGCTGATAACGGCAGTCAAACAGGGTCTGGAGCGTGACCTCAAGCAACTTCCAACAGACCTACAGCTGAGGGTCCTGACTGTTAGAAGGAAAACCATCAAACAGGAAGGACATCACACCAAAACCCCATCAGTACATCACCATCAATAAAGACCAGAGGCAGATAAACCACAAAGATGGGGAAAAAGCAGGGCAGAAAAGCTGGAAATTCAAAATCAAGAGGCATCTCCCCTGCAAAGCGAGCACACAGCTCACGCCAGCAATGGATCAAAGCTGGACGGAGAATGACTTTGACGAGATGAGAAGAAGGCTTCAGTCCATCAAACTTCAGAGCTAAAGGAGGAATTCACGCATCTGTGCTAGAAGAAACTAAAAATCTGAAAAAAAGAGTGGGAAGAATTGATAGCTAGAGGCAATTAATGCAGAGAAGGTCATAAATGAAATGACAGAGATGAAAACCATGACACGAGAAATAATGCGACAAATGCACAAGCTTCCAGTAACCCATCACCTAACTGGAAGAAAGAGTATCAGCGATTGAGGATCAAATGAATGAAATGAAGTGAGAAGAGAAATCAAAAGAAAAAGAAAAAGAAATGAACAAAGCCTCAAGAAGTATGGGATTATGTAAAAAAGACCAAAATCTACGTCTGACTGGGGTACCTGAAAGTGAGGGGAACAATGGAACCAAGTTGGAAAAAACACTTCAGGATATCATCCAGGAGAACTTCCCCAGAACCTAGTAGGGCAGGCCAACATTCAAATTCGGGAAATACAGAGAATGCCACAAAGATAATTCCCCAGAAGAGAGCAACCTAGCACACATAATTGCCAGATTCACCAAAGTTGAAATGAAGGAAAAATCCATAAGCAGCCAGAGAGAAAGGTCAAGCTACCCACAAAGGAAGCCCATCAGACTCACAGCAGATCTCTCGGCAGAAACTCTACAAGCCAGAAGAGAGAGTGGAGGCCAATTTTCAAACATTCTTAAAGAAAAATAATTTTAAACCTAGAATTTCATATCCAGCCAAACTAAGTTTCATAAGTGAATGAGAAATAAAATCCCACACAGATGTAAGCAAATGCTTAGGAGATTTTGTCACCACCAGGTCTGCCTTTTACAAGAGACCCTGAAGGAAGCACTAAACATGGAAAGGAACCAGCACCAGCCATTGCAAACATGCCAAAATGTAAAGACCATCGAGGCTAGGGAAGAAACTGCATCAACTAACGAGTTAAAATAAATCCAGTTAATATCATAATGGCAGGATCAACCCACACACAACAATATTAACCTTAAAATGTAAATGGATCAAACACTCCAATTAAAAAGACACAGACTACAAACTGGATAAAGAGTCAAGACCTATCAGTCTGCTATATTCAGAGACCCATCTCACATGCAGAGACATACATAGGCTCAAAATAAAGGGATGGAGGAAGATCTACCAAGCAAATGGAGAACAAAAAAAAAAGCAGGGGTTGCAATACTAGTCTCTTGATAAACAGACTTTAAACCATCAAAGATCAAAAGAGACAAAGAAGGCCATTATATAATGGTAAAGGGATCAATTCAACAGGAAGAGCTAACTATCCTAAATATATATATGCACCCAATACAGGAGCACCTAAATTCATAAAGCAAGTCCTTAGGAGACTTACAAAGAGACTCTTAGACTTATGCAATAATAATGGGAGACTTCAACACTCCACTGTCAACATTAGACAGACTCAACAAGACAGAAAGCTAACATGATATCCAGGAATTGAACTCCATCTCTGCAGCAAAGCAGAGACCTAATAGACATCTATAGAACTCTCCACCCCAAATCAACAGAATATACATTCTTCTGTGCACCACATCACACTTATTCCAAAATTCGACCACATAATTGGGAAGTAAAGCACTCCCTCAGCAAATGTGTACAAGAACAGAAATTATTATAACAAACTGTCTCTCAGACCATTAAGCGCAACTCAAACTAGAACTCAGGACTAAGAAACTCACTCAAAACGCCTTCAAATACATGGAAACTGGAACAACCTGCTCCTGAATTAATACTGGGTACATAACGAATGAAGGCAGAAATAAGATGTCTTTGAACCAATGGAGAACAAAGATACAACATACCAGAATCTCTGGGATCATTACTTAAAGCAGTGTGTAGAGGGAAATTTATAGCACCAAATGCCCACAAGAGAAAGCAGGAAAGATCTAAAAATTGACACTCTAACATCACAATTAAAAAAGAACTAGAGAAGAGCAAAACACGCCCAAAAGTTAGCAAAGGCAAGAAAATAACTAACACTAGAGCAGAACTGAAGCTGAGATAGAGACAAAAACCCTCCAAAAATCAACAATGAATCCAGGAGTTGGTTTTTGAAAAGATCAACAACAAACGGTTGCACCATGAAGTAAGCATCTAAATGACAAAGGGATATCACCACCGACCCCACAGAAATACAAATCATCAGAGGTCGTTTATAAACACCCTACGAAATAAATTGTGTTCCAGAAGAAATGGATAATTTCCTGGATTGACCACACTCTTCCAAGACTAAACCAGGAAGAAGTTGAACTCTGAATAGACCAACAGGACGCAAATTGAGGCACAATTAATAGCCCACCAACCAAAAAAGTCCAGGACCAGATGGATTCAGCTGAATTCTACCAGAGGTACAAGGAGGAGCTGGTACCATTCCTTCTGGAAACTATTCCAATCAATAGAAAAAAGAGGGAATCCTCCCTAACTCATTTTATGAGGCCAACATCATCCTGATACCAAAGCCTGGCAGAGACATTAACAAAAGAGAATTTTAGACCAATATCCTGATGAACATTGATGCAAAAATCCTCAATAAAATACTGGCAAACCAAATTCCCAGCAGCACATCAAAAGCTTACCCACCATGATCAAGTGGGCTTCATCCCTGGGATGCAAGGCTGGTCTAACATTCACAAATCAATAAACATAATCCAGCATATAAAACAGAACCAAAGACAAGAACCACATGATTATCTCAATAGATGCAGAAAAGGCTTTTGACAAAATTCAACAGCCCTTCATGAAGCTAAAAACGCCAATAAATTCGGTATTGATGAAACGCACTTCAAAAATAATAAGAGCTATTTATGACAAACCCACAGCCAATATCATACTGAATGGGCAAAACTGGAAAAATTCCCTTGAAAACTAGTACAAGATAGGATGCCCTCCCTCACCACTCCTATTCAACATAGTGTTGGAAGTTCTGGCTAGGGCAATCAGGAAAGAGAAAGAAATCAAGGGTATTCAGTTAGAAAAAGAAGAAGTCAAATTGTCCCTTTGCAGATAACATGATTGTATATTTAGAAAAACCCCATTGTCTCAGCCCAAAAGCTCCTTAAGCTGATAAGCAACTTCAGCAAAGTCTCAGGATACAAAACACGTGCAAAAAATCACAAGCATTCTTATACACCAGTAACAGACAAACAGAGAGTCAAATCATGAATGAACTTCCATCACAATTGCTTCAAAGAGAAATAAAATATCTAGAAACTAAACTTCTACAAGAGATGTAAAGGACTCCTTCAAGGGAGCTACAAACCACTGCTCCGCGGAAATAAAGAGGACATAAACAAATGGAAGAACATACTCATGCTCATGGATAGGAAGAATCAATATCGTGAAAAATGGCCATACTGCCTAAGGTTATTTATAGATTCACCATCCCATCAGATACCAATGAGTTTCTTCACAGAATTGGAAAAAACTGCTTTAAAGTTCATATGGAAACAAAAGGAGCCCGTGACAAGCCAAGACAACTTCTAAGTCAAAACTAACAAAGCTGAGGCATCACGCTACCTGACTTCAACCATACTACAAGGCTACAGTAACCAAAACAGCATGGTACTGGTGTACCAAACAGAGATGTAGATCAATGGAACAGAACAGAGTCCTCAGAAATAATACCACACATCTACAGCCATCTGATCTTGACAAACCTGAGAAACAAGAAATGGGAAAGGATTCCCCATTTAATAAATGGTGCTGGGAAATTGGCTAGCCATAAGTAGAAAACTGAAACTGATCCTTTCCTTTACTCCCATAATGTAAAATTAATTCAAGATGGATTAGAGACTTAAATGCTAGACCTTAATACCATAAAAACTCTAGAAGAAAACCTAGGTAATACCCATTCAGGACATAGGCATGGGCAGCATCATGTCTAAAACACCAAAAGTGGCAGCAAAAGCCAAAATTGACAAATGGGATCTAATTAAACTAAAGAGCTTCTGCACAGCAAAAAGAAACTACCATCAGAGTGAACAGGTAGCCTACAGAATGGAGGAATTTTGCAATCTACCCATCTGACAAAGGGCTAATATCCCAGAACCTACAAAGAACTCAAACAAATTTACAAGAAAAAAACAAACAACCCCATCAAAAGTGGGCAAGGGATATGAACAGACATTTCTCAAAAGAAGATATTCATACAGCCAACACACATGAAAAAATGCTCATCACCACTGGCCATCAGAGAAATGCAAATCAAAACCACAATGAGATACCATCCACACCAGTTAGAATGGCTACCGTCCAAAAAGTCAGGAAACAACAGGTGCTGGAGATATGGAGAAATAGGAACGCTTTTACACTGTTGGTGGATTGTAAACTAGTTCAACCATTATGGAAAAACAGTATGTATGCATTCCTCAAGGATCTAGAACTGTAAGGACCATATGACCCAGCTATCCCATTACTGGGTATATACCCAAAGGATTATAAATCATGCTGCTATAAAGACACATGCACATGTATGTTTATTGGCGGCACTATTCAATAATAGCAAAGACTTGGCATCAACCCAAATGTCCATCATCAGTGACAGACTGATTAAGAAAAATGTGGCACATATATACCATGAACACCATGCAGCCATAAAAAGATTTGAGTTTGTGTCCCTTGTAGGACATGGATGCATGGAAACCACCATTCTTAGCAAACTATCATGTGAAGAAATCAAAACCAAACACCGCATGTTCTCACCATAGGTGGGAACTGAACAATGAGATGACTTGACCCGGAAGGGGAAACATCACACCCATCATGGGGTGGGGGGGGAGGGATTGCATTGGGAGTTATACCTGATGTAAATGACGAGTTGATGGGTGCTGACGAGTTGATGGGTGCAGCACACCAACATGGCACAAGTACACATATGTAACAAACCTGCACGTTATGCACATGTACCCTAGAACTTAAAGTATAATAATTAATTAATTAATTAATTAATTAATTTTAAAAAACTAAAAAGAAAAAAAAAGAAATATTTCCCTACTTCCAAGCTAAGATGTCTTTCTAGTGCACCATTTGGAGAGATGACTTGACGTGAACTTTTCTGAGGCTTTCATTCACCTCCTTGGTGAAAATGTTACAAAAACCATCATAAAATCAAGGGTAGAACTGATCAAGAGACTGCCTGAAGGAAATTCCTGAACTACTACTCATAGCCTCTGCTACTATTTTTGAGGGTTTATTCTATATTTGGGCACTGTTCTTAGGCTTCACATGCCACTTATCATTCAGAGAAGGGAAGGAAGACAATTAAGATTTACCTATCACCTCGTCTACTAGGTGTTGTTATAGTTGTTTTATTGACATTAACCTATTCAGTATTAATCTAGTTTATTTTATGTTATACAGTATCTTAACTATGACAACATCTAGTAGACAAGATGTTGTTATAGTTGTTTAATTGGCATTAGCCTATTACATAGGCATAGAAAACTACAAGTGAGTAAGTAATAGCAACTTCTTAAAAATAGTAACCATTTTATAAATCAAAAACCTGATACAGAAAACCCATCTATTGCTGAACCCAAGAGGGTATAGGCTCTGGGTTAGACCCTTTTCACATATGAGTTCATTTAGCTTTCCAGCTACCATGTAGAGGAACTTTCATCTTCAATCTCAATTTTTACAGGTCAAAATAGTGAAGTTGTGAAAGCAGGTTGCCTACCCTATATCACCCTATAAAATGCTACACCCAGTGCCCACTTTTTTCCACCACACTTCTTTTAGGTTTTAGAGCAGCATGTCTCAAAGTTAAATGTGCATTTGAGTCACCTGATGACTTGTTAAAATGTGGATTCCCATTCATTAAGTCTACAGTATGGCCTGAGACACTGTTTTGGGTGAGGCCCAGACTGTTGGCCCAAGGACCACACTTGGAGCAGTGAGGTACTAATCTAGACAAATGTTTGTTTGCGAGGTAGGAAGTTCTGCCTTAAGGCTAATATACTTCCTTAGAGAGGAAAACTAGGGCTTAGAGAGTTTGGATTTCTTATCTGTACTAATTGACCTTTGCCAAGGGCAAATGCCAGACTGTGAGCTAGAGAGCCATGCCATGTCCTGCTGTGTCATGAACTAACTCCTATGAATGTTCTTCTCTCAAATCTGCAAGGGGGCCTCTTACGAAAGACTGCAATGGTATGAGATAAGGTTTAATGGAGATAGAAGCTTAATCTATTGACTCGGATACTGGAAGGCAGGAGTTAGGTCTGGAGGTTTATAGGACTCAGATCAGACTCTCTACCTTCAGGAAAGAGAACCACAGTGTGTTTTATTAATTTCTCAGAGATAATTCTGTGGTGATCCCCATGCTACATAAACTCTATATTAGTGTCTTTTTGAAATAAAACTATAAAGAGCAAGAACACTGAAAATATTTCACTGTTTTTTCCAGGAGCTGCAAACGTTGAAAAATTTAGTAGGAAGAGAGAGAAGAAAAGCCAAGTCATATTAAGGTTATCTGCAAGACTTCTGCCTTCAAAGATGTTTAAGCACTTGTTCTAAGGTTGTTTGGGAGGGTAGAGCATGTAGTTTGTTTGTGAGAGTCTAGCATGGCATTTCCATACTACAGAGAGGAAACCAAATAGACACACCTGTTTCATGTATCCAAGGAACACTGAAGCAAGATGAACAGTCAAGCATAGGACCCAAGAGTATTTGCCCATGCTCTAATCCTCCAGCCATGAGATCATTTTCCATGAGAGGAGGTAGGAAGATCATTCTTGCCTGAGAAATGAAATGGAAATGTGGTAGGAAATGTCATGCTTTGGGTGCATGAGCCTTATTCCAATAATCAATCACCCAAATTGAATCACTTATTTGTACATCTGATTGTCGTTGCATTATTTAGATGGTATTTAATGGCAGTCAGCCTGACAGCATGCATCTAACACATGCCAGATAGATTTAGAAGACTTGGAAACATCTCTTTCTAATTGTTTAGACAGGCATATTGATTGCTATTTCCTGTTTCAGGGTTCTCTAAAACACTTTATGTCCTTTGTATGCTGGACACACATAAATACACAGGCACACATGTAGAGAAAAAGCAATGCCCCCATGCAAAGGAGGAAACTACAGGAGGCATCTCTCTTAAATGGGGAATGGTGTATCTAAAGCCAAGGAGTCAGGTGACAAGGTCCTGATTTCTATGTAGCTGGTAAGCCCAGATCCCATGCAGGGGGTGAAGAGAGCTGAACACTCCAGGGTGAGTAAAAAGCCTAACATTATTTTGTGTGTTCCCCAGGTCTGGAAAGCATGACAGCCTTTGCAGAGAGGTTGTGTTCCGCTGTATTCTGATTATCTGACACTCTCCCCAAGACTCTGAAGGAAATGGCCCAGAGTTAGGGCAGGGGGTGAGATTGGTTCTTGCTTTTTTCATTTCTGCAGAACAGCCCACAGGGCCTGAAGAGACGCTGCCCTTTGGAGTGTGTCTATGACTGGGAGGCAGAGCTCAGCAGACTGTGTGACTCAGAAGCCCTGCTCCTCCCTGTCCTCACCTCGCGCTGGTGTTTCCATAGTGTGGCTTTATTACACTGCCGGGTTTCCTTGGATATTAAATATAAGAAATGAAAAAGTAATGACGTTAATATCCTGGTAGATGATGACTTTTTGAGCTTATATCTGTCTATTGGGGAAAAAAAAACTTCGATGTGCTGTGTGTCTTCTGCATACGACGGATTCTTTTTTCTTCTTTATCCCTGTTAAAGTTTATTCTACAGTCCTCTTTTCTCTCTCAGCCTGCCCTTAAGGGGAATTTGTGTGACAAGCGCGTGCTTAACTGCAGCACTCCTAGAAGCCTAGGCTTCAGTGAGCTGCCTCTGCGTCCAGGATTCTGAGCCCCCAACACAGACTCCACTCCCCCAGAATCCCTGTGTGTTTATGTTTGGCAGAGGGTTACCTCCTGCTCAGAGCAAAGGAACTTGGAGAGACTCGCAGCTAACAAATAACTTTTGCAGAATGACATCTTGATGAGTAAATTAATCTAAAAGGCACTGACTTTATTCTCTTGATATTTCCAAGGTAAAGCTCAGGATAGGAGGGTGACAGCCATTTTTCAAGCCAGGAAGTCCTTTGTCAATGGTCACTGACACTTTGATGAATTCACAGGGCTCTTTGGTTTCAGGCCACCCATGGCTAAACCAACATGCAAACCCGATTTGACACAGTTGCTTCCCACCTTCTCCCCTCAGACTCTCCACCTGCTGGTTTCTCTGCCTCTGGTTCAGCATTGGAGTTCCGCTCAGGAGCATGACCTGAGTGCTGAGCACAGCAAGGTAAGGAGCCATGCGGCTTAGTAGAAAGGTGAGCAAGAAGGCAAAGCACCGAACAGCGAGAGTGGGGACTGAATTAGCAGAGGACAGATAGATCCACTTTGCCTTGGGAGTGGATGAAGAGGGATGGAGGAAGTGACATGGGTGTAGGGTTTTGAAGGAGGAATAGGAGCCCCGCAGTGGGAGAGCAGCCTGTGCTGTGAAGGGGTGAGACAGTAGAACATGAACTCTGATTGACAGGAAAGTCCTTCTGTGGGCTCCAGATTTCAGCTGGATAAGCCTGGCTGAATGACTCTTCATGTCTTTTGCCAGTTGACCCTACTATGTAGGGGACATTTCAGCTCCTTAGAGGAGGGGAGTGGGTGTCCTGGTGATGCAAGGTCTGGAGTATACTGGGAAAAGTAGGAGCTGTAAAGCATTACCCCTGCAGGACCACTACCTGCACCTTTGCTCTATGCATAGGTTTTCTGTTTAGAGTTTATTCTGCTCTTAGATAGAGGAAGAGAATGGGTAGTGGCTGCTAGACGAGAGGTTGAGGAGGAAATTCAAGACCTACACTCCTTACCATGAACAAAGAACGCGTCTTCCTACAGGCTTCTGCAAACCCAAAGAGGGAACAGTGCCCTCACCCTCAAAGTGGGATTGTTTGTTATCATAGAAGCCTCCCCAGGCCCCCAGGAGATGTCAGCTGTTCTCTGAGATCTTTCACAATGTAAAAGGTCTTTAAATATCAGCCCGACATCCATGGATCCAAAGCCCCAAGTCGCTCTTGGCCCCACCCGCCTCCCCGCTCCCCTCTCCTCCATCCTCTCTTCCCCTGCCCTGTTTATTTTTAGTGGCGATAAACCCAGTTCTTAATCTGGAGAGTTGATCTTTTTAAGTAAATTTAATTAACTACATTTTTAACTCCACTTTCCTCGGCCTTGGCAGGAATGAGCCATTTGTCTTACGGGTGACTGGTCTGATGGGAAGGGTAAAGGAAGAAAGTAGAGACGATGCCATAGCCAGCAGCCCCCTCTTTCCTCTCTTTGTCAAAAGACGTCAGCTAATGATATCATTCTGGACCACTGAAATCACTGAAGACACTGGACTGGGGACAGAGGAAGGTGGGGAGGGAAGAGAGGAGGAGGTTCTAAGCCTGACATCGGCCATGTGATGAATGAAGTGCCGCTCCAGGAACAGGTGTGTGTGTACGTGTGTGAGTGCAAGTGTATGTCCCTGGCGTGAAGCTAACCACTCTGCTGTTACTGCTGCTGTTGGCATCGTCCGTGGCCTCCTGCCAGGGTGATAAATGACAAAGGGGCAAAGCAGTCTGTTTTTTCTGCCTGTATTTTCCCCCTCTTTGTTTTTATTAAATGCTGATTATTAATATTAGAAATGGAACACTGCCACGAGAAGCCATTTTCAGTTAATAAGGTTGTCGCTGCTGCCTGGGGAGTTAATAGAAGGCCAGGGAAGCCATGTGAGAACCATTTAATAGCTGCATTATCAAAGTGGGTCAGAAGCGTGAGATGCAGCCGGCACAGGCGAGGCTGGCCAGTTCCAGTTGGGGTGCACTGGCCAGGTCTCCCACTCCTCACGGGGACTGGGGTCATGCCTGGGTGTGCACAGCTGTTGGGTCGCAGGCCACCTGTGTGCAAGGAGCTTGGGGAGCAGCCCTCCCAGCCCACAGCTGTGAAAACATTGACTGGGCCTCCAGGCAGGCCAGGCAGGTTTGTCCCAAACAGGGAGGCTACGGCCCCCAGGCGAGGCCTCACCACTTTCCTGCAGATGGTGAGGATCAGGGTGTTGTTTCTCCGCCTCACCCTGGGTCATGACCAGCCTTGGGTTGGGAAGCTTGGCAAAAGGAGAATTACTGGGGGCAGGTCTTTGAAATTGTGGAGCTGCTCGATATTTAGAGAAAAAGGAAATTAGGAAGCCAATTCCTGGTATGTTTACTTCCTTACTTCAGAAGGGTGAGAGCTAGGAGGTGAGATGAATACCTGCCTGCTGTGGGTCCTGGTGAAAGTGGTTCCCTCCTGCCATAAAGGAAAGAGGGAGGTTGACTGAGCCCTGGATGTCTGTTTGTCCTCTGGGTTGGTATGGCTGAGAAACAATATCTACCATTCACATAGAAATCCTGATGCCTAAATGAGACGCAATTTTTCCTCTAAAACAAGAAGAGCAATCACCCACCACGAAATGTTAATAATAAGCATCCACCTTCTTACCAACATTAAGAATATTGGAAGACACAATGAACAAGAGCAATTGGGTACAGATGACATATTGCAAAAATGTGTTCGTATGTGATTGGCTGTGGGTGTAATGCACATGTATGTTCATGTATGCGTCATCCTAGGGGTCTGAGGGTTTATTTGTTTGTCTTTGCTTTTGTTTAGACAGTGTGTCTGTGTCCTGCAGGTCCCCAGGCCTGTGCATGAACACAGCTGGGTATTGGTGTGAGTGTTCTCCGATGGAGAGGAAGGAACATCACCATCACCCCTTTTCCCAGTTAATTCCCCCCCTCCTTTGGATGAAAATGCAGCCTGAAACCTTCTGTGGTGGAATCTGTGGGGAGTACTGCATAGCTCAAGAGCTATGCAGGGTGATGGGGAGAAAAGGGAATCAGATCTGAGGAATGCGAATGAAATAATCATCCTGAAAACAACAGCACTTTGAAAGCACCAGGGAAAGCAAGTTCCAGAATGATTTTTTTTTCTCATTTGAGCCTTAGTTTAATCATTCCTGGGGCATATAGTTGGTTCACCTTCACCCCTAAACAGGATTAAGCTTTGCCTGCTCCTTGTATCATTAGGAATCCATTAAATACCTATTACTTGCAAATGCTTCAGACGTCCCAAGGAAGTGGTTGAGTGTAAAAGACCCTGCCCTTTGAAATGTGGCAGCACTTTGTAGTGTCCATACATATCTGTTGAATGACAGGATGAAGAGGCTGCATGAACAGACTAATAAGTACATCCTGCCTTCTTTGTCTTTCTGCCCAGTGAGGCAGCACATGCTATTTAATAGGCAGAGTTCAGAACCCATCCCTACCATTCTCTAGATCCAAGCCTTTGCACATGGCCATCTGGCCAATCCCCTGTGACACTGTCCATCTGTGAAATGGCAACAGTCATAGAGAACAGGGTATTTTAGAAGATGCTTTGAAATCTTACATGTTAAAAAAACAAAAGGGATGTGGTTAACTTGGGTTTTCTTCCTTGTTCTGTCACTAGAAAATGAAACCAAGGGCAACTTTTTTTTTTTCCAATATACTTTAAGTTCTGGGGTACATATGCAGAAAATGCAGGTTTGTTACGTAGGTATACATGTGCCATGGTAGTTTGCTGCACCCATCAACCCGTCGTCTACATTAGGTATTTCTCCTGATGCTATCCTCCCTAGCCCTCCAATCCCTGACAGGCCCCAGTGTGTGATGTTCCCCTCCATATGTTCTCATTGTTCAGCTCCCTCTTATGAGTGAGAACATATGGTGTTTGGTTTTCTGTTCTTTTGTTAGTTTGCTGAGAAAGATGTTTCCACCTTCACCCATGTCCCTGAAAAGCACATGAACTCATCCTTTGTTATGGCTGCATAGTATTCCACAGTGTATATGAGCCACATTTTCTTTATCCAGTCTAAAATTAATGGGCATTTGGGTTGGTTCCAAGTCTTTGCTATTGTGAACAGTGCCACAATAAACATATGTGTGCATGTATAACTATAGCAGAATGATTTATAATCTTTTGGGATTGCTGGGTCAAATTCCAAGGGCAACTTTTAAAGATAGAGGTTCCAAGAATAAGCTCAAGGATCTGGGATTCAAATCTGCCACTGTTAAGTTCTGTGACCTTTGGAAAGTGACTCTATCACTCTGTAGCTCAGTCCCTTCATTCATAAAATAGACATTTCTGAGAGCCTGTTATGAGGCTCCCACAAAATAAAAATAATGCATATTAACAGAGCCCGGCACATATTGAATTCTTGATAAAGAATTGCTATAGTGACTAGCTCTGGTGAAGGTGGAAGATTTCTGGAAAGGAGTAACCAAGGCTTCCATTGAACCTCTTAAGCAAGTGGAGTAAGAGTGGATAAGAGTTGTTTTCCTTCAGAGAATCTATGCCTTTTGTAATAAGCAGAAATAGATCACTCTGCTCTGATGAGAAAGGGTCTGCTATACACTGTAGTTTAGACTCAGGAGAAAGACTGGCCCTGCTAATGTCAGGATGAATCGCTCTAGATCTCTGTGTTATCTCAGCTGTGGAGCCCTCAGCACTCTCAGAACCCACTCATGCCAGCATTTGCTGAGAGACACTTAGGATGAGAAAGCTTTGAGTAGGATCTTCTGGAGGGAAAAGGCAGGTGACCACTGACCTTCAGAATTCAAAGATCTTTTCAAATCACCTGTGCTAAAGGCACAATTTGGATACTTGAAAGGGAGTCTTTAGCCATGTTAAGTACCCTTTGAAAAAGGGCAGTCTGAGGTTGTAAGTGCCGGTGCCAGTAGCTGACTAGTTTAGTATCTGCAGCGGCTCACCCAGCAATCAAAATATGTTACTGTGGGCCAAGAAAAAATGAGAAGCATTGTCCACACTTGTCCAAATAGCTCATTTGACTCATATGTTTTACCTTCCTTCATGTACAAATCTTGGCCTTCCCAGAAGGATATTGACCATGTATTGCCTATTGGTAATGCAGTTTGGAGAAGGCATGAAAAGGCTTGATGCCAGATAGGTGCTAAAGAAAAAAGACTGGGAAACAGCCAGACTCTCCTCTCCTAGGGAGGGCAAACTGTATGCTCAAGTCACCCAAGTAGAGCATTGTGTCCTGGAAGTCAGCCAAAGTCTATGGGCAAGCTCAACAAGTTGTCTTATAAGGAAGAAATAAATCAAGATCTCAAGAAATAATGGTTCTCAGCATAAGCATACAAATTTCTTGAACAATCAGAAGAGAAAGCCATGGTCTCCAGTTTTGTAACACATGTTCCCAGTTAGCATCCAAGGCTTGGGAAGTAAGTCATCGTAGATACTTGGATTAAGAGACCACGAATGACAGGAATTAGAGAATTCTCTTAAATCTCTACTTCTGGGGTTTAGAAGTCTAAATTCCTAAACCATGAATGACAGCTCTGTAGGCTAATTGCTACATTCCTCGATACAGTGGTAGAATGAGAGACAGAGTATCTGCACTACCTCAGAGTCGGGCATGGTTGATCTTGGAGGTGAGTGTCCTCTTTATATACACCACTTTATATAGGGCTGTCAATCGTCTTCACTCGGGGCCTATCATAACTTCTGTAACCAGAAAAGTCACAGTGACTGAATGTGATCAGTCACCTCTGCTTCTGAGACATGATGAGGACCTTGTCCTCCCAGCCCCAGCCCCAGTCTAAAAAGGCAAGGCTGGAGATTGTCCACTCTCAAGAAGAAGAGAGCACTTGGTTCAAAGCTCACCTGAGCATGGCCTCTGCTTTCCGAAAGCAAACCGTCTCGGGAAATGATTCTCAAATATATTCAACTGCAGAGCACCTGGAAAGTACTCTTTGGAACATTTTTAAACACTAATGTATTAAACTTGTAATAACCAAATAGATATTTTTGTAGTAAATTAAATTATAACCTTTTCATACCAGCTACTAGTTTAAACAAATGGTAAAGATAGATATTGAAGTTTTAAGACAAAATGTAGGTACTTAAAATTCAAAAAAGAATTCTTCCCAATCAACGCCTTTTTTCTCTCCTAATTGGAAAGCACGCATGATCACTTGGTTTCAGCTGTGGGACTCCTCAGCTTGGCTGCCAGCATGACAACTCACATGGCTGCGGTTTGAAACTACTACTCTAAGATAACTCACACAAATGGCAAGAACTCAATCATTGTCAAGGGCAGGATCGGGGGAAGCAGAGAGCGAAGAAGACAAGAGCCCTCTGGTCTGTCAGGGAAGGATCTGAAGCCAGAACTCAGAGGGCAACTTCTTGGAGACACTGCAGGAGTCATTCTTCTCCACTAAGGCTAGAAAAATGAACAAAAAAATTTTTTTGTTCTAACGAATGGGGATTTACAGTTATAAATGATAGATCATAGGAAGAAAGTGATAGAAGGGGCTATCAATGATTCAGCCAAGAGTTGGGAAACTAGTTTCAACTTGTGCCAGGTCTATTGATTGGTAGTGGCTTCCTGGTGTTCTGGGATGTGAACGATGCTCATACCATTTGGGGCACAGCAGAAAAGCAAGCAGTGACCCATAACTTCTACTCAGGCAAACCTTGATCTAACTTCAGCCCCCCATGGAGGAGGTGAACTCCAGAAAGAAATAGACCATTTAGATGTAGGGCAGCACGACAACTCTGGCTTTTTGAATTCTGATTTACATGTTAGAATTCAATTCAAATCAATGCATATCATGTTACTAAGTGTCTTGGTATATGCTAGGCTCTGGCCATACAGAAATCTCATCATATCTAAGTCACTTACATCCTGGTCTAACAATTTTTCTATGGTTAGAATAATTTATTCAACTGTTTTTCCATTTCTGGTTATCATTTTAAACCCAGGCAACTAGAAGTAGATATAAGAAAATTCCAACTGTCTTGCTTATGTATTGTAATCTCTGTCAGGAATCTCGTGTGACCCAGGTTGCTTTCATAAGATTTCAGAGTTATTCCCTTTATATTGCACCCTGGAGTCACCACACTGTATGCAACACACTTAACCCCCAAAAATCACATGGGATCCTCATTTATAAACAGAATTTACTATCAAATATCTGATGGACATCAAGAGAGTCAAAATACCATTGAATGAATTAGTGGAACATTTTCTGGACCTATAGAGAGATGTTTGGATTTTGACAGACAAGGACATCAGCATTCTCTACCTGACTGCAGACAGTGCAGGGCTGTGCCTAACATCACCCACAGCTCTGCCACAGAATTCTAGAAATGGCATCATCAAATCTCACAGTGGACCTGGGAAGGATTAGCCAATGATTTCTCAGCTGATAACACTGTTTTCCTTCCCCATTTGCCCGGGAAGGAACATGCCTTATTCACAAAGTTGCTTATTAATGACAAATATGAATATGGAAATTCTTAACAAAAATGAATATGTTATAAAGTTCAAAAGGAGCAGAGGCAAACAAGTGGCTTTGGAGAGACTCATGCCTGAGAAAATGCAGATGAAAGAATGCCTGTGTGGAATGGGCTTGGATTGGAATAGAAACTTATCTTGAAGGCCATTAGAGTTCCTGAAAGCCCTGTCTGTCTCTTTGAGGCCAGATTGAATGAAGATGAAGCCTTTTTATCTGTAATAGCTTTTCAGTATGACATGAGTGCAGCTGAGGAGGCTTGCAGAGAGCACTGCCTCTGGGAACCACACTGAGGGTGAGTCAAAGAGCCAGGATCATCCTTAAAAGCAGACAGCTTTCCCAAACCCAACACCAGAACTCTCTCAAACTCATGCATCAGCATCATCAAATCCCAAGCTTGATGCTTGAGCTGCATCAAGGGGCTGGAATAAGCTAGGGCAGAGCCATACTGTGGAATACTACACAGCCATTCAAAATGGATTTTTCAAAGATGTTTCAAGATAGCAAAAATTCTCATGGCATACTGTACTGTTAAATGAAAAAAATGGAATTACACAAATCAATATGTGCTATGAGATTCTGTAGAGAAAAGTTTGTGTATTGGCTAAAAAGAAAGTCTATTGTAGAATTTCATGCATTCTGTTCGAATTTTCTACACTTTTCCAAATTTCAAGTAAACATGTAAATTTTATAACTGACAGAAATTTAAACAGATTGTTGTCTACCCTACCCTTGACTCAAACAATCAGGGATCTGAAGTGTTAAGATTCCTATTTATAGATTCTATAAGTTTTTTAAATTTCCAGTTAGAGATCCTAGATGCTACATTCTAGCATTTAATATAATGATTCAAAAGTTCATTCTTTGGCCTCATTGAACTCTCTGTTGCTACAATTTAAATTATGCATTATTCTATCTATGTTTAGGTGAAATACAAGCCTTTCATGAATCCCTAAACCTGTCCTAAGTCTTCTCTTCTTCAAACTCAGTAAACTCTTTTTGGTTTCCATTTATAAGGGGCCTTATTTTCCATATCAAATTATTTCTGTTGTTCTTCCTGAATCACTTTTCTTTGCTGTTTTTTTTTCTCTATTTTCATTTACAGAAAACTGAGGCCAGAGTTGAAGGCAGGTTCTTAAAAGGGAGTTTATTTACAAACACACACACATGCACACCTGCACAAACCTGCACATGTTCCATTTATGTGCAGATAAATCATTGGGCAGTTTTCTCAACAGGAAGTGCACAGACTTTAGCAATGTTTATTTATCTACTTAGCATCTACTAATTTCCATTATTATAATACTTACTCTTCTGCAAATTCTCTATATGCCAAATTCTAGTACATGTGATTTTAATTCTATGTATTTTTTACACATTAATGAGAATTGCAGTTTGAGTACATAAAAGTCACAAGTCATTCTGAGTTATCAAATTGAAATGCACTGGAATATATATAGGAAAATAATATCTAATAATATGGGAAGATGTCACAATATATTATTGAGTTAGGTTAAATAAAAGACTATCAAACAATATATAAAACAAACAAGTTTTGATAAAACTGTGAATATGCCTACAAGGAAAAAAACAGAAGGGCATGAATCAAAATGAATAACATTAGGTATCTCTTAATGGCGGCAATATAAGCCAGTTCCTTATTTTTCAATGTTTGTAGTTTCTATTGATCTCCATGGAGTATGTATTTTAATATCTATAAGAATAAAGTAAATTTCAAGCAAAAAAATATTTCGAAAGTTTGTGTATAGGTCAAGCACATGAAATAATGTCCCTTACCCTGCATAATATCTAAAAACGGTTTTTAACAAAGATAAGAACCCCATTAAATTTGCAAAGAATGGGATGCTATGATCCGAATGTCTGTGCCTGCCCAAAATTCATAGGTTGAAACCTAATTGCATATGGGATAGTATTAGGAGGTGGGTGGGCCTTTAGGAGAGGCAATTAGGTCATGAGGATGGAACCCTTTTGAGTAGGGTTAATGGTCTTATAAAAGAGCCTCCAGAGAGCTGTCCTGCCACTTCCACCCTGAGAGGACACAGCAAGAAGTCACAATCTATATATCAAAAATCAGGCTCAGACCAGAAACTGAATTTCCAGCACTTTGATTTTGGACTTCCCCGCCTCCGAACTGCTTCTGTTACAAGTAAATTTCTGTTGTTTTTAAGCCCAACTAGTTTATGAAATTTCACTTCAGCAGCCTGAATGGACTAGGGCATGAGATCTTGAAGAGTTTCTGAACAACAGAAGAGAATAAAAGAAAATTGTCTGTTTACTATTACCTGTTAATAGTATAAACTGTCACTGATTATCTATTTACTCAGTGCATTGATTTTATTTCTTTGTTTTCATGGAATGCAAAAGTATTTGTGCCCTATTAATAGTTCACTCAGGATTATTTCCTTGAAGAGGCCTTAAAGTCCTTAAATACAAATCATCCTACCACAAATTCTCCTTATGTATACAAGATTTTGTTGTGAATATGGCATTCATGACCAAGTAAACTGTACTATTAAAATTCTAATTTTTTTGCATTTGTCCTTATTGATTGTCAACAAATTTTTTAAGTAAAATAAAATTAGATTTACGTCCTATATCAACATTAGTTTTAAATAAATTTAAGCTTTAATTGTAATAAAACTATAATAATTCTAGGAAAAATGCATAGGTTATTATTTATACAATATTGAAAGCAGGTTGTCAAAGGCTAAAGTCAAAAATGAAATGAGGCTGAGCATGGTGGCTTACGCCTGTAATCCCAGCACTTTGGGAGACTGAGTCAAGTGGATCACCTGAGGTCAGGAGTTTGAGAGCAGCCTGGCCAACATGGCGAAACCCCACTCTACTAAAAATACAAAAAAAAAAAAAAAATTCCCAGGCATGCTGGCGGGTGCCTGTAATCCCAGCTATTTGAGAGGCTGAGGCAGGAGAATGGCTTGAATCCAGGAGGGAGAGGTTTCAGTGAGCCAAGATCACGCCACTGCACTCCAACCTGGGTAACAGATAGATCAAGACTCTGTCAAAAAAAAAAGAGAATATTTTATATTTGTTGGTAATATACATAACTGACCAAATTAGTATGAAGTGCTCTTCCAAATTAATACACACAGAAAAGTTTGGAGAGAGCAAGCCTAAAGTAAGAGCATTTCAGCAGATGACCTGAATGTAGAGCCACTTCCCCAAGTGGCCTGTGCTGTGTGAATCCTCAGACTCCTATAGAAACCAGCAGATGAGAGTAACCCCAAGGAAAATGAGCAGAACTATATTTCTTTTCAAATATGGAACATGGAGAAAGAACCTGTTAGATTTCATTTTTAAAAGGAATGAAATGTGACATTTCTTACACCTAAATGTCATTCAACAGTACGTATATTTCCTTGCCTACATTTTCTGAAAAGCAAAGATTGCACCTTAAGGAAAAACGTTATTTTATGCTCTTTCTAAGGGAACCTTGCTAAAGCATATTGCACGTTTTGAAAAATAAACAAAAACGAAATAAAACAAAAGTGGGGAAGGGTTATAGTGAGATTAAAAGATACATGAAGTGCTTGGGATGGCTCCAGAATGGCTCACTGTGGGGCCTTGCACTTGCTCCTCCCTAGTGTGGAACACGCTTCTTCCATGTCTGCCGTGGACTTGCTCCCCCATCTTATTCCAATTTCAGCCCAAACATCACCTCACCAGAGAGCCCTTCCTTGATCACTTATCTAAGTAGCCCTATATTCTTGCCCATCATTCTCTGACCTATGTCCTATTTCATCTGTGGCTGAAGTTAGAGTAAGCATTTCCTCATTTAACTATTTATTTTCTGTCCTCTACACTAGTTTCCCCAACCCCACAAGGTCAGGGACTTTGTTTTATCATTATTTATCCTCAGGGATAAATCCTCAGGGCCCAGAGAGGGTACCTGGTACAGAGTAAGTGCCCAATAAAATATTTGTTGATGGAATATACAGTAAGTATTAAGTGGTGCTCATTATAGCTACAGGAATAGCAAATCCATCCTTTCACTCATGGTTCAGATCTTCAGTGTGGACCGTGCACACCTTAGAGTAGAGGTGAAGAAGTTGAGCTGGGGAGTCATCCAGACAGAGGTATTTACCACCAACTTTTAAACTGTGAAAAAAAAGAACCTACTGAAAGATTGCAGGAATAGTACAGAAAACACTTGCATATCTTTCAACTAAATTCATAAATTATTAAAATTTCTTCTCTCTCTTTCACCACACAAATATACGTGTAGATAGACACATATAGATACACATGTATACATGCATATACATATGGATGTGTACACACACACACACTATTTTTTTTTTTTTTTTTTTTACTAAACTATTGGAGAGGTAGTTATGGGCATCATCACATTCAACTCCTAAATACTCCAGCAGGCTATCTTTAAAGAACAAGGACATTCCCTTGTAAAACCACAATACAGCTATTGCACTCAAGGAAATACAATACCAACAATACATTTTTTTTAGACAATACGATTGTCTAAAAAATTATTAGTACTCAAATCTACCCAACTGCCTTAATACTGTCCTTTGTAGATGAAGTATTTTAATCCAGATGCAGTACAAAATCAACATCGCAGCTAGCTGATGTGCATCTCCAGTCTCTTTAATTCCCCATCTCTGTCTACCTTTCATGACATTGATGCTGTTGCATCCAGTCCAGTCATTTTGCTTAATGTCGCTCAGTGAGGACTGGTTTGATTGTCTCCTCATACTTAGATTTCAGTTATGTATTTTTGGCCAGAATACAATAGAAATGAGAGTGTGGTGTCTTCCGCGTACCCCAATAGGGGGTAACACAGATGCAATTTTGACTCCTGGCTCGTATTTACCATGTGATCTCAAGTAATTTGCATTACATCTCTGAACCTTGATTTCCAAGTGTATAAAGTGAAGATACTAATACCATCTTTCTGATGAGATATTTGAATAAGAGAATGTATAAAAAGCTTTTACACTGAGTCTGATTCTGGCTCTGTCATTTATCAGCTGTGTAACCTTAGACAAGTTTCTCAACTTCCCTGAACCTCAACTTCTTGACCTATAAAG
The DNA here is from genome assembly GCF_008728515.1 of Papio anubis. Taxonomy (NCBI): domain Eukaryota; kingdom Metazoa; phylum Chordata; class Mammalia; order Primates; family Cercopithecidae; genus Papio; species Papio anubis. Next base: position 101,276,398 of record NC_044982.1, on the reverse strand, counting down.
TGGAATTATAGCAACTAACTCTTAGCAATTTTGTGAAGATTAACAGAGTCTACATGTCCAAAGTCCTGGAAAGAGTGGCTGGCACAGAATAAGCATCTGATAAATGTTAACAAGTCTCCTTGTTACTAATAAATGACATGTGAAGTCATAAAATGATGTCATCACAGCTTTTGAAGTCTAAAACTGCTTGTTTCTCCTCCATGTCCCTGGGGTGCCTTGTAGAAACATGTGTCTTCCTTTTATAGCTTTTCTCTCTTCTCTGTCAAATTAACAGTATGCATTTTTGCTATGATCATAGGACGACCTAGCCTCACTTTTCAAATTTGTGGCTAATAACCAGTCCTTGGTGGTGGAATCTAAGCGATTATGTTTGATAAAACTCAGTATAAATAGGTAAAAACCTGATCCTACATTACTTTTCTCTTGCCTCCTTTTATTTTTCTCATTTAATTTAATGTTAAGCAGCTGAGTACTCATTCAAAATGCAGTGAACTGAAATACCTGTCATCTAGTTTAAATAGCATAATGCCCCATGGAGTGGGTCTACAGGGTTAATATGATGTAATATCTTTATCACGGGCTTGGTGAAGAACTAAGAACATTTCCATAAATCTGCCCAGGCACCAAGCAGTATCTTTCTATCCAAAGCCTGAATTTGCATATGGTCATCAAGAAGAAGTTGGGGGCCCTGAGATCAGTCGCAGGAGAAGCCCTGGTCCCTTGTGGGTCACCTGCACCATGCTCCTCAGCCCAACCGCATTCCTGACCTGTGCGCTGGGTGTTGGCTGCAGATCTTATTCTCTAGTTTATCCCTCAATGGTCCTCTGTGGGCATGATTCTGTACTCAGCTTCTGCAGTTCATCTGCATTTGGTCACCTCATGTTACAGCCTTGCTCCATCCATCTCTCATGACAGTCCACTGAGCCAGCGAGCAACCTCTCCAGCCTGTCTGGCCTTCCAAGAGGGAGAATTAACCAACATGAGGTTCAAGCCAGTTTCCTCTGGTTGAACTCCATAACAGATGTCAGGCTCAATCCAGTATTTAGCCTAACTGTTCCTTCGCACTAGATGAAGATGAAAATCATTTTATTTAATTTATCTATTTTAAACCAACCTGCATTATCGTATTTAGAGACACCTCTAATGCCAATGAACATCCTAAAGTGTGGATATTGCTAAGCCTTTCACCTGCATTTTCCCCAAAGCTAGCTGATGTGATAATGCAGTATTTAAAGTGACTGTGTCAGAGTAGCTGATTAGAAACTTTCCTAATTAAGAAATGCTCAATAAAATACCTTTTTCTATGTCGCATGCAGCCCTTCACTTCTGTAACCTGAACAAAGCTAAACTCCTTCATAAAAGCAAAAGTTAAAAACAAACAAACAGAAGTTTTATTAGGAGAGTGTAATCAGTTGCCCTCCCTGTTAGGGGCAGACATTTTATTAGATTTTCCTATCTGGCCTTTCTAATGCATGAGTTTTGTCTCTCTCATGCCAGAAAAATAATTTAAAAATTTCTGGCTCATTCTTCCTTATGGTCTAGAACCAATAGTTCAGAAGCCAACAAGTGAAAAGTAAAGAACAATGCTAAAAACAACATGAATCACATAAGAAGGCTATAGAAGAATAACAAAACATAGCAAAACATGGTGGGTTTCAATCAAGATAACTAACTCTAGGAAGGAAATACCATGTGCATATTATAGGCAACCAGGGGCCAGGAGTGGTGGCTCATGCCTGTAATCTCAGCACTTTGGGAGGCCTAGGCAGGTGGATCACCTGAGGTCAGGAGTTCGAGACCAGCCTGGCCAACGTGGTGAAACCTCATCTCTACCAAAAATTAGCCAGGCATGGTGGTGGGCACCTGTAATCCCAGTTACTTGGGAGGTTGAGGCAGGAGAATTGCTTGAACCTGGGAGGCGAAGGTTGCAGTGAGGCAAGATCACACCAGGGCACTCTAGTCTGGGTGACAAGAGCGAGGCTCCTTCTCAAATAATAATAATAATAGTAATAATAATAGTCAACTGGAATATCCTTCTGAATTGTAAAAGCTCAAATTCAATTTCAGTCTGCCTTGTATGTGCCAGTTGGCTAGATGCTGAAAGATAGATAAGAAAGACTCCATTTTTGCACCCCAGTTAGGATGGGAGAAAAATATGTTCATGTCATAGAAAACTGTATTGCCATAGTACTAATCATTGCTTCCTTTAGCGTTGGGGTCCTGGAAAACTATTGAGCATGACATTGAACGGTGAGTAGGAATTTGCAGCATGAATGCGAGCAGGAAAGACAAGAGATAGCAAGAGGCACAGTGTGGCCTGTTCATAGATGAAATGAAGGGAGATGAGAGCAGAGTGAAGAGGGCAGACAACCTAGAGGAAAGCGTGTACCATGCAACTGGGATTTGATTCATACATCCTACATCCAGCCATGCCAGACTACTTCCAATCCCTTTACCATATCTGCCTTTTTCACGCTTTTGTGTTTTTGCACATTTCTTCTACCTGAAATGAACTCAGGCTGTTCATCTTGGCAATATTTTAACCTTCTTTCAACACTTATTTCGAGCCTTTCCTACTAGGTGAGGGCTTCATCAAAGACCCTTTCTCAGCCCCCATCCTCCACTACTGTATGGTAGTATAAAAGGGATTCAGATATACAGCTCAGGAGTAATTAATAAAACTATAACAAGCTAAAGGATAGCCAGATTTGAAATCTAATTATATCCCACCAACCACTAGAGAATCAATTTAAAAGTTTTTTTAATTTATTAGAGATCAGTAAATGGCCATATGCAATGTAAAAAAAAATGTGAAAATGTGGGAAAAAATCAGATTTCCTATATGCCAGCAATAATCATTTAAAATACAGAATGGAAGTAAAATTAAATTTACAGAAATAAGCAGAAAATACCAACTACTTACAAAAAAAAAAAAAAAAAAAACCCCTAAAACTATATGCAAGGACTCTCTGTAAGGTAAACTACAAAACTGAAGATAAAAAGATTTGAGTAAATTATGTTTCCAGATGGGAAGACTAAATTTTTCCAACATGTTAGCGTTTTATAAAAGTAAGGCATAAGAATAATACAATCTAGATAAAAATTCCATTTAAATAATTTGAATATTAGCCAAAATATTCTAAAGTTCTTTAGGAAATAAACATTGAAGAAATATAGCTATATTTGGAAGAAAAGATTAATGAAGTATTCACTTACCTTTACAGAGACTAAGTTGTCTTATAAAGCTGTGATCATTTAATAAGTGTAACATTGGCCAAAGAACCAAAAAGCAGCCTAGTGAAACTAAATGGATAGTTCACAAATAAGCAATAAATTACTAATTGTTAGAGGCGGCACCACAAGGCAATGTGGAAGAGTTTTATTTGCAAACAAAAGATATTGCAAAAATGTTAAACCATTTGTAAAACAAATGAAAACATTAGTATACATGCATATTAAAATAAATTCCAATTAAAGAATTAAATGCAAAACCAATCAGAAGAAAACACAGATAAATATTTTAAACCTCTCTGAGTGTGGAAAGTGTTTTCTCACAAAAAAGCAATAGAGGAAACTGCAGTGGAAACACTAATAAAAGTAACTTTATAAAAATGCAAATTTGCATATACCAAAAATAATAATAGATCAAATAAAAACATATGTGAACAACTAGAGAGAAATATTTGCAAAAATTGAATAAGAAAAAGGCTAACGACATTACTATATAAATAACTCATGAAAACCAGTAAGAAAATATTAAAGATAAAAAGGAAAGTTAAAAAAAAAAAGATAAACGATTCCTTAGCTGGTGCCATTGTCATCATCTACTGTATAAAAGACTGTGATACGCAAGAACAGGAGAATGGATTTTGGCTAGAAAACTTGCAGGTTTGCCTTAGAAGTCATTAAATAGAACAGAAAAATGAAGAATCCAAAGAGCAATGCATAAACATTATTTTAAAATATGGAGGCAGAAACAATCACAGTGTGAAAGGCTTTGTCTTTGGAGAAAGAACAGAAAAAGGAAATAATCAGAGAGCTGATACTTTCTTTTTGTTATAACTCTTTGAGCACTTGAGCTTTTTGTGCTAGAGGCATGTACCAATCTTATTTATTTATTTATTTATTTATTTATTTATTTTTGAGATGGAGTCTCACGCTGTTGCCCAGGCTAGAGCACAGTGGTGTGATCTCGGCTCACTGCAACCTCCGCCTCCCAGGTTCAAGCAATTCTCCCATCTCAGTCTCCAGAGTAGCTGGGATTACAGGCACACACCAGCATGCCCAGCTAATTTTTGTATTTTAAGTAGAGACAGGGTTTCACCATGTTGCCCAGGCTGGTCTTGAACTCCTGGCCTCAAGTGATCCACCCACCTCGGCCCCCAAAGTGCTGGGATTATAGGCATGAGCCACCGTGCCCAGCCCTCATTTTATATTATAGGCATGATCAAAGAGATCATGGCAAATGCAAAGTCGCTAAATTAGTAACCCAATTAAAAGGCAAATTAAAAGCATGAGATACCACTTTCACTCATCAGTTTATAAAATACTAAAATAATATTAATAGCAAACATTGGCTCAGGTGTATGGAAACAGGTTCTTAAATACTGCTGATGGGAGTATCAACTGGTACATTTTTGGAGGTAAGTTTGGCAGTTTCTATTAAAATTTAAAATATGCATATCCTTCAACCCAGAAATTTCACTTCTAGGTACCTACCGTAGAAAACTACTTGTCACAGATGCAAAATGACACATTCAAGGATTTTCACTGTATAATTATAGTAGGAACCAGTTTAAAGCATCGTAAGTGTCCATCAATAAGAAAATGACTTGGTACACTATGGTACATTTATATCATGTAACTCAACGTAGTGTTTCTCCAAGAGAACATGTTTTATCATGGAATGACTTCTTACAATTATATCATTAAGTGAAAAAAGTAAGCTGTAGAACAGACACAGGTGGAAAAAAACACACATATACACACAACAGGTTTAATATTTATAAGCCTGTTAAAAAGTTTGGACGGGTCTGGCGCGTTGGTTCAAGCCTGTAGTCCCAGCGCTTTGGGAGACCAAGGCGGGCAGATCAGTTAAGCCCAGGAGTTCACGACTAGCCCGAGCAACATAGCCAAACCCTGTCTCTATAAAAACTGCCAAAGAAAAAAAAAATAGCTGGGCATGGTTGCACACACCTGTAGTCCCAGCTACTCGAGAGGCTGAGGTGGGAGCTTCACTTGAACCTGGGAGGTCAAGGCTGCAGTGAGCTGTGATCACATCACTGCACTGCAGCCTGGGCGACAGAGCATGACCCTGTCTCAAGAAAACAAAAAAAAAAAAAAGAAAAAAAACTTTGGGTGGATAGTCTTTCAATTGAACATGATGGTTACCTTTATTGAAAGGAATCCGACTGGAGAAGAAGAGGAATAGAAATAAGGCACATTAGAGACTCAATCTATTAGTACAACTTTATTCTTAAAATATTTTTATTTATGAACATATTGCAAAGTTAAGAGTAACATCAGAGACACTGTCTCCTAAAAATTAAAATGCCCCTAGTACTGAATCATCTGTGGACCAAATAGCCACAGATGGAGTCCAACTTGTCTGTGCTTCTTTTGATTCTGGGAAATCTTTTATGATCTGGAAAGAGCAAGCTTGTTTACAGGAGGTCACCAGCGTTATTCACGGAAACTATCGTAGTAATACAAAGAATCTATGTTTTACTTTACCTATTTTTGAAATTCATATTTTAATTGGGTTAGCCAGTTTTGTTAAGGATGTTATTACAGACATAAATTATCTTATGAAAGGACTACTTGAAAAAACAATACAAATGTAAACAAAACCAAACAGAAAAAACAATTCAAATCTAACTGTGCAATTATTTTAACAAGATGCATTCAGCCAAATGCAAGCACAGTTAACCCTTATTTTAGCTGGATTCTACCTCTCTCTTTTTCCATACCTGTTGGTATTCGACTTTAGAAATTGAGACTGTTATATCTGGACAAGTTGCACGGTTGACATGTTCATTGGGTCCTGATTCCCAGCCTGTGTTTCAGGCATGGAAGTCTGCTTTTATATCAACAGGGTTTTGTCGATTTACTACAATGCAATTTGTTAAGTTCAGAGCACACTTAACATCAGACACAGCAGATGCTCTAAATCTTCACACAGTACAGAAGACTGACATTGTTAGGGCAGAAAGCAGCCACTTTAGCCAGGGGTAGGTGAACAAAATGAGAAGTCTCTTTCCGTATAGCACAAAGCCCCCAATCAGAAGGGAAAGCATAGCATTATCCATGCAAAGTGCAGGGGTAGGGTAAATTTCAGGAGGTCAGAATATAATTATGTGGTCAGGAATTTCCCTTCTCCAAGCCCTGGAGGAATAAAACGCCCCACTCTTATTTTGTCATATCACATATTTGAAATATCTTGGACATGATCCAGGAGCCAGTTTGGGATCTTTATTCTCTCTTTCTGAGTTGGGAAGGCAATTACATGAGATGAACTTAACGTGTGTAGAATTCTAGAGCATGGTATCTGCAGCGTTTGCACATTGAACTGGAGTTACTTTTTGCTACCTATGCAGAGTTTGCAGATGAGAGAAAAGTCATGGCTTCCTTTTTTTAATAAAATGCTCATCCATTGTAAATTGCCCCCAAAACATCACAAGAGGAAAAAAATAACTACCTCCCCATTTGTATTGTCCTTGGCAACGAGTTCAGCTGCTCAAAGTTAATTTTGCCAATCATTGCACGTTGTAAAGGGCTTCTCTGTAAGTTAAGAGATACAACTTCCAGCATACAGCAAAGAAAACTCCTAAGTGAGCAATAAAGATAACTCTTGGGTACCTTCCTGATAATAACAGAGCCCAGCTTCACTGCTGGTTCAGGTCATTCTATGAGAGTTTCTTATACTGTTGTTTTTATCCTGTCAATTAAAATAAAAAGATGTTTTTTCATTTTTATTCCTATAACTCCATTAAATAATCTACAGAACACGAGAGCGGGAAGTAACATTCATGCAACATTTTTTAATGTGTATTTGTGTTTTATCTAATGTAATCATTACAGCAAATGCTGTGACATAATTTGTAGCAGAAAGGGAAACTGAGGCCCAGGGTCAGACATCTGCAAAAGACAGAAACAAGATACAAAACTCAGATCTTGGGGACCCAGTTGGAATCCCATTTACCAGGGTCGGGTCTCCAACGCCCTAGTCATCTCAAGCTAGTGACAGTGCCCGTCAGATGTGAATCCTGTATAGGAGGGATAGGGAGGAGCTGCCACCGATATGAGAGGCAGAGATCCCAGAAATGGTACTTCCTTTCTTCTAGCAGCCCAGGAAGATGACAAGCTGGAAGTTCTCAATAAAGATGCACTTTGCCTGCCCCCTGGTTGTGACACCTACACTTCTCACTTCTGGCAATTTTTTTTTTTTTTTTCTTTTAGACAGAGTCTTGCTCTATCACCCAGGCTGGAGTGCAGTGGCAGGATCTCAGCTCACCACAACCTCTGGCTCCCTCCCGGGTTCCAGTGATTCTCCTGCCTCAGCCTCTTGAGTAGCTGGGATTACAGGTGTGTGCCACTGCACCCAGCCTTTTTTTTTTTTTTCAGTAGAGACGGGGTTTCGCCATGTTGGCCAGGCTGGTCTTGAACTCCTAACCTCAGGTGATTCGCCCGCCTCGGCCTCCCAAAGTGCTGGGATTATACCCACTTCCAGCAATTCTTTACAGCAAGCCCAGTACTTCTCACTCAACTTTCAAAGCTAGATCAAGGCTAGATCACAACCAGTTTTAAAGCTATCCATCCAGTTTTTTCTCATCTCACCAGTTGGGATTCAGCTCTTTCTCAACTCTCTCCTTGCTCTTTGTCTATGTCACTATTGTATCACCCGGACACTGAGGATCATGGTTAGCTGTGACTGTATCTATATCTCTCCCCCTCACCAACAGATGTTAAGCATCTTACGGGGAGGACCTGGTTTTTCTCAACAGGTATGTTTCACTTAAGTAAACACAATGATCTGCTCGTGTAGTGCCCTTAATAAATGTTGATGCCTCCTATATAAAACTGCATTCAGCAAGCTTTCCATTCGAGAAAGGAACTGGAGTCCAAGGGGCACCTCCCACCAAAACAACAGGTGCATTGGCAGCACCTGCCACTGCTGCTGCAGCTGGTGCCTTACTGAAAGGAAACTTAAATAATGGCAGTTTTATATGTTTATAATATATATACTATATTATAAAATATATAATAAGCTACATATGTAGTCCAAGAAAAATGTTGCATATCATTTATCATTTAATCCTCACAACTCCCTTATAACATAGATATGAATGCTGTGTCATGTTGCTGTGTAGATGAACAAACCAGGACTTAAAGAATTTAAGCTCTGGACTAGGCGTTCAGTGAGTTAGCGATAGAGGCCAGATTCAATCCCAGGTCTCCTAACTCATAATCCAAGCCTGGCTCTTTTTAGCCACACTGTTTCAAGGAAACAGATAATGTGCCTTCAGCATTCTCTCCACCCTGTCCCCTTCCACCTTCCCTCTGTGCAAGGCCTCTCGTGGGCACACCCAGAGCTAGCATGCAGGGGTCTCTCACTCCACCCCCACCTCCCTGTACTTCCCTGTATATTTTCCTGGAAATGCCACTAGCCAGGTTAACCACTCATTCAGGACCCAGTTCGTCTTGTTCATCTTGCTGCTGTTATTTACTCATTCAGGATGGGAAATGACTATATATGTGTGTGTGTGTGTGTGTGTGTGTGTGTCACTTATAATGTGTCGAGAATAATATCTTCTTCTCTCCTTCATATCAGTCTCAATATCTAAACACTGTCTTGTCCTGAGAGTTTCTGGGGTTTCTCATTTTGCTAATTCCTCTGGAACATATATGTTACCCCTTCCTCAAACTTTCCTGCCTTTCTCTGTCTCTATTTTTGTCTCTCTCTTCTTCCAGTCAGGCAGGAAAGTAACAATTCTGGAAAATGACTAAAGAAAGCCTCACGCATCACCTAAGTCCCAGGGCCTGCAGGCTGGAGGCCTCCTTGCCCATTCTGTCCAGCTGAGGTCCAGCAAAGCCAGTCTGCGCCAAGACACCAGGCACCAGCAGCAGCAGCAGTGACAGGTGCCGCCAATGCACCTGTTGTTTTGGTGGGAGGTGCCTCTTGTACTCCAGCTCCTTTTTCAAATAGAAAACTTGTTCTTGATGTAATTACAGTGATAAGGCTGTGTAGCATGACAGATAACCCAAACCTGTTGCTGCTGCTGCTGAATCCACTACCTTTTGCTGCTCCAGTGATCACAAAGGGCACGTATTATAACTTTTTCTTTCTCCTTCTGTCTTTCTTTATCTCTCTCTCTCTTTTTCTTTTCTTTTTTTTGACAGAGTCTCCATCTGTTGCCCAGGCTGGAGTGCAGTGGCATGATCTTGGTTCACTGCAATCTCTGCTTCCTGGGTTCAAGCGATTCTCCTGCCTCAGCCTCCCAAGTAGCTAGGACTACAAGGTGCCCACCACCAAACCCAGCTAATTTTTGTATTTTTAGTAGAGACAGGGTTTCACCATATTGGTCAGGCTGGTCTCAAACTCCTGACCTCAAGTGATCTGCATGCCTTGGCCTCCCAAAGTGCTGGGATTACAGGCATGAGCCACCACGCCCAGCCATATTGTAGCTTTTCTATCCCTTTGTAGGGTGAAGAAAAGCAGAGCTGGTGGTTAGCTGGTCATCTGTAGCTTCTTCTCTACCAGACCTCAAATTCTGCTGGGCTCCAGAAATTCTTCATTTACTTGAAACGCTTTCCCCAAAGGCTCAGGATGGGACAGCAGGTTGGAAAAGAAGGTCCACAGTCTCTCTGATCTGACTGTCTCCAGGAGAGCATATCGGTCCCTTTTTCCAACTCCTAAATAATGAACTGGGAGATATCATGTGACACATGACCAAAGAATGATTCAGCACTGACCCTGCCACCAATCATAATGTGAACTGAGGCAAATCATTCTGCTTTCCTGGGTCTCAGTGTTCCCATCTGTAAAATGAGAGGTTTGTAATAACTGAGCTCTTCAGATCCCAGCCAGCCCCACTCTGCAATTTGTAGTGAGTGACCATTTTTCTGATTCCTGATTACCCCACTTGCTAAATTGGAATCTTATTACATGTCTCACTTTATTCTCCAGGATATTTGACAGGATGATCTGTGATGAAAGTCATCTGTTGGGGGCAAGTGTTGTCTTGCAGAGCTGGAAAAGCTACCAGCATTTCTCCCAGCAGCCAGGGATGCCGTCATCATTAGCTTTGCCTCTTGTGAAAGCTCTGGGCTGCTTTTAGAGAAAGAATTGGTCCCTCTTTGGGATCCCTGTGCCTTCCTTGTCTGGATCTTTTCTTACCATCAAGGTGTATCCTTATTGAGAACTGAGTCACATTTGAGTAGAGCTAAAAAAAAAACAAAATTCACAGTAAGTTTGGGGTATGAGAGGTCTCTCAGACAACCTAGTACAACCAAGTAGTATAAAGTATTTCTTCCAAAATATTCAGCCTCAGTTTGAACACCTCTGATGGCAGGGAACTCACTACTTCACAAAGTAGCCCACCTAATGTTTGGCTAGCTGAAATTACTAATAAGTCTTCCTTTCATGCTGAACCATGCCTGAAATATGCCTTTCTGAAATATCTAACACTGTTCCTAATTTTGCCCTGTGTAGCTTCACAGATGAATTAATCCCACCAATCTCTCCACCCTGACCCACATCTACCACATGAGGTCCTTCATGCCCATGGTCTCTTTGCCCCCAGTTGTGCTAGTCCTTCCACTGCACTGGGTGTAGCCCTTCACACATCCTCTCACTTGGCCACATCTCTTGTGAAAGAGGTGAAAGCAACAGTTTCAAAGCTGTTGCTTCCGGGAATCAAAATGCCATTCTATATAGAATAGTGAACTCTGCCTGACTTGGCCTTGCCTCTGTTTGAGAAAGAGCTTGAAAGTCAGAACTCCCCTAGTTCTATCCATTCGGACCGGCATGGGACAGTATGTTACCACTTTCCACACTAAATACCGTTAAGAGAAGCAATTTTAGGGCATGGGATAGACATATCAGAAATAATCTTTGCATGGTTTTTACCAATCAGTAAAGCACTATCATATCAGTTACCTCACTTGATCTTCACCTCTGCCATATGCAATAAGAAATATTATTAATACCTTTGATCAATTAAAACAAGAATCTGAGGCTCAGGAAGATGGGTGACCTGTTTATGAGGATCCTACTTGTCTTCATTCATTTTGTGTTGCTATATGAGAATACTACAGACAGAGTAATTTATACAGAAAATAAACTAGCTGGGTGTAGTGGTTCATGCTTGTAATCCCCGCACTTTGGAATGCCAAGGTGGGTGGATCACTTGAGCTCAGAAGTTCAAGACTAGCCTGGGAAACACGGCAAAACCCAGTTTCTATTAAAAGAAATACAAAACAGCCAGATGTGGTGATGTTCACCTACAATCCCAGCTACCTGGAATGCTGAGGCAGGCGGATAACATGAGCCTGGGAGGTTGAGGCTGCAGTGAGCTGTGATCATGCCGTTGCACTCCAGCCTGGGCAACAGAGTGAGACTCTGTCTTAAAAGATAGGGAAGGGAAGGGAAGGGAAGGGAAGGGAAGGGAAGGGAAGGGAATGGAGGGGAGGAAGGAATGGAAGGAATGGAAATGGAATGGAATGGAATGGAATGGAATGGAATGGAATGGAATGGAATGGAATGGAATGGAAGGAAGGAATGGAATGGAATGGAATGGAATGGAATGGAATGGAATGGAATGGAATGGAATGGAATGGAATGAATGGAAGGAAGGAAGGAAGAAGGAAAGGAAGAGAAAGGAAGGAAAGGAAGGAAAGAAGGGAAGGGATGGGAAAGGAAGAGAAAGGAAGGGAAAGGAAGGGAAGGGAAGTGGAAGGAAGTGAAAGGAAGTGAAAGGAAGGGAAGGAAGGAGGGAAGGGGAAAGGAGAGAAGAGAGGGAAGGAAGGAAGGAAGGAAGGGAGGAAGGAGGAAGAGAGGGAAGGAGGAGAGGAAGAGGAGAAAGAGGAAAGAAAGAAAGAAAGAAAGAAAGAAAGAAAGAAAGAAAGAAAGAAAGAAAGAAAGAAAGAAAGAAAGAAAGAAAGAAGGAAAGAAAGAAAGAAGGAAGGAAGGAAGGAAGGAAGGAAGGAAGGAAGGAAGGAAGGAAGGAATGGAAGGCTGGAAGCCCACACAAACAAACCATGAAGGGTTCTAAACAACATGGTAGAGAATGGAAGGGCAAGAGACAGTGAGAGAGAGAGCAAGAGAGAGATGTGGCCAAACTCGTTTTCATAACAAGCCCATTCTCCTGATGACTAAGCCACTCCTGAGATAACAGCATGAATCCATACCTGAGGACAGAGCTCTCATGAGCTAACCACCTCTCTTAGGCCCCATGTTCCAATTCTGTGGCATTGGGGATTAAGTTTCCAAAACATAAACTTTGAGGGATGTATTCAAACCATAGCTCTAAGTGTTGAATCCCGTTCAAATTCCTGGATGCTTCCTAAGTACCCGTGAGTATTCCTGGATGCTTGCTCCACATTCATGCTAGTATATAACCCCTAAGTCCTCATCCCAACAATGTTCTCTTTTAGTGCGAAGGGTACATGGGCCATGTACCCTGGGTTGTCTGGATTCCAGACAGCTGCCCTCTTGCTCCTTGCATTTACTTCCCAGATGATCAGCTGCTGGAGCTCATCTACTTGTTTGCATCACTCAGCATTTTTCCATTCCCATCCTGTCCTTCCCTGCCTTCACCTTCTGCCGCTTGCATTCCAGCTCTTCACTATCATTGCCACCAGCCTTCCATCTCTTCAGAGAGGGAAAAACAATCCACTTATCTCCCCACCTCATTTTTACTCTTGGCTCTAATGGCCTTACTCAGCAATTTCTTCCTAATAGCATCTGTATTATCTTATTTTCCTCAAGCACATTTACCAGCCAAGTGTGATTCTGTAAATAAGGAAATCTGGTTATAGGGGCCAAGAAGTGCATGATCCCAACAAGCTGCCAGGAAGAATAAGAAGCCGGAAGCCCCCTGAATGGGAGGGGCTGGCAGGGAGGAGTGCTGCTCTCCAGGCAGACACTTCTCGGAAGGTTTGAGGCCCGGTGGTTACTCCCTCCCGTAGTGTTTGCTGTTGCTGCTGCTTCCTGGCATTTTGAAGTGGTTGCTTCCAGAAATCAAAATGCCATTCCTTATAGAATGGTGAGCTCTGACTGACTTAGCCTTGTCTCTATTTGAGAAAGAGTTTTAAAGTCAGAATTCCCTGAGTTGAGTTCTATCTACCCCCTACAAATCCAGCTGTGACCTTTGGGCACATGGCTCCATCTTACTTACTTTATTTTCTTCATCTTTAAAATACAGGTATTTGTGTCTTCCGAGTAGGGTTGCCAGAGGATAGAAGGAACTATTGCATATAAACTGCTTGGCACATAGCACGTGTTCAGGAACTATAGTTGTTAATTGAAAGTCTCACACATTTGTTACAACTGAGAACCTGGAAGCTGCTTACCACGTCAATCCAAATGTTAGGTAATAGTGGGTGAAAAGGTCTAAGAAACATTTTTCCACATATGAGTCCCCTTCTCAGGCAGCCAGGTCATTGGAAAGGTGTGCTAGGATGGGACTCATAAAGGCCTAAGAGAGTATTTCCCAGCCTGCTTCGGCCAGCCAATTGCTTGCTTGCCCTCAGATCCTTCCCTAGCCCTTCCCTTGCCTGCTTGGTATTGCAGGGGGGTGAGTGCTGCAAACAGTGGATCCCAGACTCGCCCTCTGGCTGCCTTTAGTTTCTGAGATCATTTGGAGCAATAGGGGCAAAAACAAGGCAAGCTATTTCTGCCCTGTGCTCTCTCTCTTTCTGCTTCAAGTGACACTCCTGGAAGTAGCGATGGTTCTAGCTATCACTAGTATGTCCCTCCCTCATCTCATCTCCCCCTAGGAGTCCTGGATTTGAGATTTTGTGCTTTGACAAAATTATCTCCTTCTTTATCCCTAAAACTCAAGGATGATGCTGACTTTCCGCTACTGCTAATCTCTGAGTTGCTTGTCTGTCCCATTTGGCTTCACTCTGCTTCCAACATTTTGTAATGGGTTCCTTGTATTAAACTCTCCCTGCTGAGCTACCCAGCATTGATTTCCTAACTATAGCTTGACTGAGATACAACCCAGATCCAGGAGCATTCTGTTCTTCTGCATGCCATTGTGATTTTATAAAAAGATTCTGTAAGACCAGATTTTGAGTGAAAACTATTCATTAAATAATGACAAATATCAAAAAATTTTTGTATCCTAGGAGTTGGCCTACCCTCAGAGATCACCTGGTCTAAACCCTTTTTTTCTGTTGATAAACTGAGGTTCTGAGAATTTGATGGACTCACCCTAGGTCATTTAATAAGAGTCTCATTTTCCTAGTGGGTATTATGCTAACATGATTTGAATATGAGCATCTCCTTAGCACAAACACCATATATTTTTATTTCCCTTGAAGGGATTGACCTATATTTACATATATATTTCTTGACAGGCATGATACAACTTGGCATCTTTGCATTGCAAATAAGTGTCAAAATCTACTAGGTCAAACATAAATAATGGACAATGGCATGGCAAAGCTCTACTGCACTACTCAATTCACATGATTGTATCTCTATATACTCAAATATAGATGTAGATATACAGATTTAGATAGAGAAAGAGACACAGGTACAGAGAAAGGAACTGATGCAGATATAGATGTACTGTTCTCCCCCAAGTCATTACTAAGTTTTAAAAGGAATAAAACAGCATGCTTTCCTACTCACCATGCATAAATCATCACTGAAAAGGAGCCCAGAAGCATCTCTGCAAACTCGTCTTAGAGATTTGAAATACACAGAAGTTCCATTTCTTGATGACCCAAGCAAAAACAGTTCAAGGGTGAACTTGGCTTTGGGCAGGGCTGGCAGGTAGTATGACCTGGCTCACAAAGGTATGTAGGCACCGAGGAGGGGTTAATTAGAAAAAAGCTCTAAGTAAAGGGGTTACAGCTGGACTAGGACAGGACAACTAGCTTGGTCAAGTATATTCCTTCCCAAAATACAAATTCTGAGACTGAGGCCATCGTATGGGGTCAGAAGCTGAAGTGCAATAAGAAAATAGGGTCAGAGTATCACAGAAGGCCTCTTGTAATCAGGAGACCAAGTCAACTGTAGGGTAAAGAGAGATTAGTTTGAGAAATCAAGCAGAAACCCAAGCAACAAAGGTGAAAATTAAAGCAGAAGTGAAAATGAACTGAGTAGACATCCAGAAGAACCGGCTGGCCATGCTGGAGGCCTCCTGAGTCTGAGTGTGGACAGCATTAGCAAATGTGGTTTCCACCCAGATCAGAATTATTGGGTCACCTCTTCTTGTCCTTGAAGGAGCCAAGGTCGCATTCTGCAGTTAGAGCTGCATTATCTGAGCACAGCCCCGAGGGGGCTAAGACTTGGCATTTTAACTTCACTGGTGCCAGGTGATGTCATCTGACCTGTGACCACAGACAGGCCACCTCTCAAATGTGGAGAGCCTGTACATAAGTACACATCCTGGGTATGAGGAAGGCCAGGTAGACTGGGTGCAGTAATGACAGCAAACCCATATCAGTTTTCCCACCACCAGTTCCCAGGCAGGATGGCCTGGAGCCTAGGGAACATAGGTCCCAGAACTGAACTGGCCTTGAAGAGCCCTCTGATCTAGCCTTATTTCTGAGACATTATTGTCACACTTCCACGCTCCAGGAAGTAACAGTATTTTCTTTTTCATTTTCCTTGTCCCCTCCCTCTCTTTTAATCTTTAAGGACTACATCTCTGTTTATGGTGTTTACTAAATATTTGTTGGGTTTGAATTTTGAATTCTAAGATGCATATAACACTGGGCTCACCGTATCAGCTTTAAGCGTTAAATGGAGTATGGTTCATCATATACAAGCCTCAGTCTCGAGTCCTGGCTGTCCCCTATTCACTTGGCTTCTCAGCTGAGACCAGGGAGTTTGGCAAAAAGGGGAAGTAATTGCGGGCCTCATTTGGACTATAGAAGCAGGAAAGGCATTCAGTCAGGGTTAAGGCATGGGCAGTGGAAATGTGGTTGTCTCTGTTTATCGAAGACAAGTTAGAGTATCTTGTGCAATGTAGTGAACATAAAACAAGACATGCTATGCCCATCACCCTCCACAAGGGTAAAATCTTCAAGTGCTATAAGATGTAAATCAACCAAGAGCATTGCAGGGGAAGGATCCGGGATGGGAGGACAGAAGAGAGGAGAAAAGAAAACAGCATGACTTGGTGAACGTGAAAGGGGATGGAGCCCAACAGACCTGAGTATCATTCTGGACCACCTCATGGCAGCTCTGGGCTCTTTGGTAAGTTCCTTAACCTTCCTGTGCCTGTATCCACTGCTGTAAGAAGGAGATAATGACAGTACTTTTATCCTGGGATTATCTTAAAAATTAAATATTTTCTCAAAAAAAAAAGTCTAGCTCATTTCTTCCTACTAGCCTCCATTGAAATATATGATGTCTTATAAATGTCTTATTACTGATTGAAATAAAATGTTATTGCAACCCAAGGAGCGGGAGATCTCTTTTGGCTTCAAGATCAAGGGAGATAACTTAGAGAAAAAGCTAAAAGAGCTTTAAAATACTGGATGGCTTTGGTTGGCAGATAAAAACAGGGACGAAGACAAGACACCAGACCCAGGGACAGCTGCGCTCTTGGCATATGCCCTTTGTCTGCATGCTCTGTGATTCCAAAACTTCTCTTTTTCCTGAACACCATTTGCCCTCATTATTTTCCACATTCATTCATTCAAATAACACCTTTTTTTTTTTAACATCATGCATTAATCAAGCCACTGGACATATAAACCACAAACAAGATAGGCATGATCCCTGCCCTCTGAGGTTGTCCTTCTACTCACTCACTAACATTATCTTTCTTAAAATCTACTCAGGGGGCTGAGACAGGGAGAATTGCTTGAACCTGGGATGCAGAGTTTGCAGTGAGCTGAGATCGCACTACTGCACTCCAGCCTGGGCAACAGAGCAAGACTTCATCTAAGGGAAAAAAAAAAAAAAAGCCAACTGGAGGCAGGCACTCTGGTTCACGTACTTTCTATATCCCCATGGTGCTGTGCACAAAACAAGTGCTTAATAAAGGAGCGTTGATGAATTGGCTGATTTTGCTCCTCCTACTCTGCTATTCTCTGGCTTCAGATTCCATTTATAACCTCACTCATTTATCCTAAGAAATATCCACTTTTGATCTTGGGCCATTTTGGGCAAAGCAGAGTGTGGTCCACTCTCAAGACAAGGCAAGAGAAATCCAAAGTGTGGACCAGGTAATAATGAATAATGAATAAGAAATACATATATATTATATGTGTGTGTGTATATATATATATGGTCCATATGCAGAAAAAATATCATAGCTTCAAATAAGCAGATTGGCTCTTGTTAGCAACGCAAGGAGCTTGATTGAGGCTAAAAAATAAGTTTTTTTTTAAACCAAGTTGATATTCAGAACCTTCAAACTGGTGATTAATAAGATAGCCTCTTTGTGCTTCTTTAATTGAATGAAACTTTGACAAAATATTGTTTTCATTCACTCATTATGACTCAATGAATACATTTTCAAATTAACTTTATTGCCTTTAAAGCGCTGACTTAAGGCATTCTGGCGCACTGAGCATGGGTCCTTTTGCAGAATATATTCTTAATTAACAGTTTGCTACTGATCTGACACGAGTGTCACCTGCCTTTGTGAGGATGGAATTTAATTTTTTTCTTCTTCATTGGCCTTGCCATTCACAGAACACGTCGTTGGAGAAGGAATTCCATTTAAAATTCAGATCAGGTCCTCCTGCATGTCAACCAGCATTCCCTCTCCAAACGTAAGTAAAGGAGGGAAGGCCTGCTACTCACAGGTCTGCTTTGCACTAGGGAAATGCTTTATACACCCCCTTTCCCACATGGCAGCACTTTCCACAGTGAGTACTACAGAGACTCTGCATCGTGAACATCCATGACCGGTGTCTTGAGACCCAGGAACAGCCCAGGCTCCAGCATACAGAATCTCTCTCAGAGACTCCCTGGGTCAAGTCTATAGTCTCTTCCCTGCTGACTCATGCAATCAAGAACCTGAAATAAGGGAGCTAGGAGGAGACCTTGGGGGAAGGATGACCCGAAGAAACCAGGCCCTTACTGTACTATCCTTGAGGGATTGTTCAGCTCACTGTATCCTTTCACGAAAGTTCAGAGAGGCAGAAAGACTCAGAACTACCTGGAGACAATGCCAGAAGAGGATCCCAGATGTCCTCGGTTTGAGCAGCCAAAGATACTGTGAGCTAGAGATATCAGCAGTTTAGGGAGGGCAAAACAACACAGGAAACCTGTCTTCTGTCTCCTCTCTCCTGTGCTTTCTTTAAGCACATATTAAAATGCAGAGCCTAAAAGCTGCCAGTCTCCCTTAGCGCAGCCTGTAATCCTATTAAAACGGATTATTTCATTGTCCTGGGCTATCAGATCTTGCTAAGAACTCATTTAGGTCAACCTTTTAGGAAGTTTACACACATGGAAAAAAATAATGTTAAATAAGCCACTTGTCATGTTTCTCAAAAAGAGCTGAGCCGGGCAGGCTTGACTGTGTAAAGCCCAGTCTTTTTCATGGTCTCCTTAAAGCCTCATGTAAGTTTGGGCTTAAGTTGGCCTCTTTGATTCTTCAGCTCTAGCAGCAGATGTACGGACTTGGCACAAGAGTCAGAGCCTAGTAATTTCCATGGAAATGATTGGACTGTTAAAGCCACTTTAATCACCTCTGCTTGCTGGGAACCTCACTCTGAATTCCCTTAGTCAGTACAAACCCTAAGGCACAGAGAAGAGTAAGAGAGAATGGAGCAGGATGACTGTGGGTGCCCTGTCAGAAGAAGTCAAGAGTTCCTTTCTACTGGGCTTCTGAGTAGCCAGGGGCCCAGAATGACTCATGCTCAGTTTGACATTTAATGCTTCAAGGCTTAACCCATTTCCCATCTCCTCACTTTGCCATGCTCATTTCAAATAGTAGCATCAGCAATCATCCTGGCCCAAACTAAAGCTCTGGAGGCACTGCCTACTCCTTCTTTATCCCCATAATCCTCAGTCTTGTTCATGTCAGCTCAGGTTTCTTCACTTCTTCCAGATGCTCCTGTAGTAGGTGGCTTCTGATGTGGCTCCCAGTGGTCTCCCTCCTGGTGTCTGCACCCTAGTGCAGTCCCCTTATGTAAAGTCCTGAGCATGGGCTGGACCTCGAGACTTCCAAGCAATAGACCATGGCAAACACAATGGAATGCCACTTCTGTTATCAGGTTACAAAATTCTGAGACTTCCATCTTGCTGCCATTCTCTTTCTGGCTCTGTTTGTTCTAATGGAGAGAGCTACCTGGTAAAGGACTGAGAGTGACCTCCAGCTAACAGCGAGCAAGAAACTGAGTCCTGCCAACAACCCCTAAGAGTCTTTGCAAAAGGATCCTGACCCAGTTGAACTTCCAGATAACAGGAACCCTTGTCATCACCTTAACCACAGCTGGGGAGAAACCTCAAATCAGAGGACCCAGCTAAGCCATGCCCAGATTCCTGACCCACAGAAACTGAGATACTAAATGTGTTGCTTAAAGTGACTAATTTTGGGGTAATTGTTATGCAGCTACAGAAAACTGATATACCTTCCTATCCCATCCTCTAGTCCAGCCCTCATTTGTATTCTCCTTTGTCTAACGAACTCTAAAAAGTCACTTAACTGGTCTCCTTTCTCCCCTGTACTTCCCTCCCCAATCTATCATCTCCAATGTCATCATATTATCTTCCTAAAAAAAGACAAAGATCACGCTGTCACTAAAGGGTGAAGGTCTAGGTTATCAACTCTCATTGCAACCAAATTAACTTCACTTCTACCTATTTAATATTGTGTGCATCTCAATTTGATTTTATTTAGGGAGTAAAAAGGAAATGATCTTTCCAATGTAACATTTAAAATTAAGAAAATTTGAGGGTGGGTTAGTCATGGGAGCATTTATAAATATTTATTCTGATTGTCCAACTTTTGGACACACGGTAAGGCTGCTCTTCTTTACCTTCTTGAGGTTTAGGTGTGACCATGTGGCTGCTTTTGACCAACGAGATGTGAATGGTACATGTTACTTTAGGTGCAAGTATTTAGTTGCCAGCACTCAATTCCCACTTTCCTATACCTGCTGTAGCTTCGTGAATCATGCATCATGAAATGGAGCCTGGGACCCTGAGTAGCTATAAAAGCAGTGCCCACTCTGTCCATCTAAGTTAAATGTGTAGCATGAGAGAGAAATAAATCCTTGTTGTGTGAAATCACTCAGACGTGGAGGGTATTTGTTACTGCAGCACAGACCATCACACTCTGACTAACCCAGAGCAGCAGTAAATTAGACCAATCTCCAATTTCATACATTAGAAAGCTAAGGAGAAAAGAAGTGCTTGTTTAAGGCTACCCAGAAGGGCACCCAGTCCCAGGCACTCTCCAGGACACTGGGCTCGTAACCCTATGATGTCTGTAAGAACTGATGATCCTTCTGACCTCAGGACTAGAAAAGGGCACTCTCTTCTCACTGGGAAAGACCCCTCTCCAGGCCTATAGGCATTCCCCTGCATGGGATCACCTGCTAAGATCTAATCAGCAGCACAGGCCACCCTCTTCCTTAGTTCCCTCTCGTCATGAGTGTCAGCCCTTTCTGAGCCTTTCTGCAGCTTCAAGGTAGAGCAGGGGTGAGAAACAGGAAGCTAAAAACCTCTTGGCAATTTACAGTAAGAGACAAGTCATTCCCAATGAGTTTCCACAATGTGAGGCCTTTTTTTTTTTTTTTTTTTTTTTTTTTTTTTTGCTGTGCTCTCAACGCATGAAACTGGCAAGAAGCCAAGGTAGACACTTGGCCTAACTTCCTCCAAGTGAGACATCCCTATAGAGAAATGGCTTTTAAAGAGCTCTGAAATAGGCCTTTCGTAGGTCTACATGGGCTTCTAGCAGAGTGACCACTATGCCCCAGCTTGCCTGGAAGAGTCCTAGTTTCACCTACTGCCCTGGCATCAGTATTAATAGTGCTTCTTCTCACTCTCAAATGGGTCCCACTTAGGATGATAAATTATACAGTCACTCTAGCTCCGAGACTGGAGTCACCTGCCAACCTTTGTTTCCTAATTCACTCCCCACAGGCCACTGCCACTGGCTGACAGAAAAGAATTTCCACTAACCCATAGCTACCAGAAAGAGTTAGCTTCAGGCAGCAGTGAGACCACAGGGATCCTGAGTTCTGGTCTTCCCACTAATTCCATCTGGCTGTGTGATTTTGGAAAAGTTGCTTTCCCTCCTTTGAACTCTGTGCTATATAAAATAATGGAGCTGGATGGAAGGGTACTTTGATTTCCTTCCAGTTTTTGATTCCATAAACCTGTCTATAGGAAAGATTTCCCACAATGGAGGAATCCACGTGGACACCTAGCATTGAATTCAGATGGAATCAATCATGCAGCCCACAGATACATTTTTTAAACTTTTCCTTTCAATCTCTATAGATGTTGTGATTAACAAAATGCAAAATATTTCAGAAGCATTACAAATTTCAGAGTAGCTGCATATCATTAGGTATTTTCTCAGTCAATAGGATGAGAAGTGCCACTTCTCTAAGGTTGGGGGAGTAGAGTGGAAGGCAAATTATATTGTCATTAAAAAAGGATATTCGATTGTGCAGAGCCAAGATGGCCAACTAGAAGCAGTGGTGATGGGAGGCTCCCATTAAAGAGAATCATAACAGCATGCCAATCCTGCACTGGCAACTGAGGTATCCAGGTTCTGTCATCAGCACTGACTAGGAGGCTGGAGTGACTCATGGAGAGAAAGGAATAGCAGTGTGGTGTGGCAGCCCACCTGAGAGCCACATGGGTGGGGGCAGGGGAGCCCCCCACTACACACAGTCAAGGGAGGAGTTCTGGGAAATCCAGGCAGTTCAGACGAGTGGGTTTCCCCCAGCGAAGCACACCTCCTCCACCAAGGGACCGTCAAAGTGCTTCATTAAGGTGGGTCCTGCTCCTTGTGCCACCCAACTGGGTGAGAACCTCCAACAGGGGTTGTCAGATAACCTATATGGGAGTATTCCCACAGGTATCATGTCCGTGCCTCTTAAGGTCAGAGATCCCAGACGAAGAAGGAGGCACTCATCTGTGCTGTTCTCCAGCCTCCTCAATTGACATCTCCAAGCATGGGAGCAAACCAGATGAATAGGGCCTGAAGTGAACCCCCAGCAAATCGCAGCATCCCTACAGAAGAGGGGCCTGACCCTTGTAAGAAAAACAAACAAACAGAAAGCAACAACAGCATCAACAACAACAAAAACTTCCCCATAAAAACCCCATCCAAGTGTCAGCAGCCTCAAAGATCAATAGAAGACAAACTCATGAAGACGAGAAACAATCAACAACAACAAAAAAGTGCTGAAAACCCAAAAGGCCAGAATACCTCTTCTCCTCCAAATGATTGCAACACCTCTCCACCACAGGTACAGAACTGGATGGAGGATGAGATTAACAAATTGACAGAAGTAGGTTTCAGAAAATGGGCAATAACAAACTCCACTGAGCTAAAGGAGCTTGTTCTAACCCAATGCAAAGAAGCTAAGAACCTTGATAAAAGGTCGTAGGAGCTGCTAATGAGAACAACCAGTTTAGAGAGGAACATAAATGACCTGATGGAGCAGAAAAACACAGCACAAGAACTTTGTGTACCATACACAAGTATTAATAGCCAAATTGACCAAGCAGAAGAAAGAATATGAGTTTGAAGACCATTTTGCTGAAATAAAGCATGCAGACAAGATTAGAGAAAAAAGAATGAAAAGAAATTAATAAAACCTCTGAGAAATATGGGACTCTGTAAAAAGACTGAACCCATGATTGGTTTGAGTACATGAAAGAGATGGGGAGAATGGAACCAAGTTGGAACATACTCTTCAGGATATTATCCTGGAGAACTTCCCCAACCTAGCAAGATAGGCCTACATTCAAATTCAGGAAATACAGAGAATACCACTCAGAAAGAGCTCCTGAAGGAAGCAATAAATATAGAAAAGAAAAATCAGTACCATCCACTGCAAAAATATATCAAAAGATAAAGACCAACGACACTGTGAAGAAACTGGATCAACCAGTATGCAAAATAACCAGCTAGCATCATGATGACAGGATCAAATTTATTCATAACAATACTAACCTTAAATGTAAATGGGCCAAATGCTCCAATTAAAGGGTATGGAATGGCAAATTGCATAAAGAGTCAAGACCCATTGGTGTGTTGTGTTCAGAAGACCCATCTCATGTGCAAAGACACACATAGACTCAAAATAAAGGGATGAAGGAGTATTTACCAAGCAAATGGAAAGCAAAAAAAAGTAGGAGTTGCAATCCTAGTCTTTGACAAAACAGACTTTAAAACCACAAAGATCAAAAAAGACAAAGAAGGGTATTACATAATGGTAAACAGATCAATTCAACAAGAAGAGCTAACTATCCTAAATATATAGGCACCCAATTTAAGAGCACCTAGATTCACAAAACAAGTTTTTAGAGGCCTACAAAGAGACTTAGCCTCCCACATGATAATAGTGGGAGACTTTAACACCCCACTGTCAATATTAGGCAGATCAACAAGACAGAAAATTAACAAGGATATTAAAGACTTGAACTCAGCTCTGGATCAAGTGGACTTAATAGACATCCACAGAACTCTCCACCCCAAATCAACAGAATATACATTCTTCCAAGTGCCACATGGCATGTATTCTAAAATTGACCACATAATTTGAAGTAAAATACTCCACAGCAAATGGAAAAGAACCGAAATCATAACGAACAGTGTCTCAGATCACAATGCAATCAAATTAGAACTCAGGATTAAGAAACTCACTTAAAACCACACAACCACATGGACATTGAACAACACGCTCATGAATGACTCCTGGGTAAATAATGAAAGTAAGGCAGAAATCAATAAGTTTTTTGAAACTAATAAGAACAAAGAGACAGTGCACCAGAATCTCTGGGACACAGGGTTAAGAGTTAAGAGGAAAATGTGTAGCACTAAACGCCCACATTAGAAAGCTAGAAAGATCTCAAATCTACACTGTAACATCACAATTAAAAGAGCTAGAGAAGCAAGAGCAAACAAATCCAAAAGCTAGCAGAAGACAAGAGATAACTAAGATCAGAGCAGAACTAAAGGAGATAGGGACACGACAACCCTTCAAAAAAATCAATGAATCCAAGAGCTCGTTTTTTGAAAAAAAAAAAAAAAGACAAAATAGATAGACTGCTAGTTAGACTAATAAAGAAGAAAAGAGAGAAGAATCAAATAGATGTAATAAAAAATTATAAAGGGAATGTCACCATTGACCACACAGAAATACACACTACCATCAAAGAATACGCAAATAAACTAGAAAAACTAGAAGAAATAGATAAATTCCTGGACACGTACACACTCCCAAGACTAATTAGGTAGAAGCCGAATCCCTGAATAGACCAATAACAAGTTCTGAAATTGAGGCAGTAATTAATAACCTACCAACTAAAAAAATCCCAGGACCAGACAGATTCCTAGTCAAATTCCACCAGAGATACAAAGAGGAGTTGGTACCCTTCCTTCTGAAACTATTCCAAACAATTAAAAAGGAGGGACTCCTCCCTAACTCATTTTGTGAAGCCAGCATTATCATGACACCAAAACCTGGTAGACACACAACAAAAACAGAAAACTTCAGGGCAATATCCCTGATGAACATCGATGCAAAAATCCTCAATAAAATACTGCAAACTGAATCCAGCAGAATATCAGAAAGCTTATCTATCACGATCAAGTCAGCTTCATCCTTGGGATGCAAGGCTGATTCAACATACACAAATCAATAAATGTAATTCATCACATAAACAGAGCCAATGACAAAAACCACCTGATCATCTCAACAGATGCAGAAAAGGCCTTTGATAAAATTCAACATCCTTTCGTGTTAAAAACTCTCAATAAACTAGGTACTGATAGAACACATCTCAAAATAATAAGAGCTACTTATGGCAAACCCATAGCCAATATCATACTGAATGCACAAAACCTAGAAGCATTCCCTTTGAAAACCGGCACAAGACAAGAATGCCCTCTCTCATCACTCCTATTCAACATAGTATTGGAAGTTCTGATCTGGGCAATCAGGCAAGAGAAAGAAATAAAGAGTATTCAAATAGAAAGAGAGGAAATCCAGTTGTCTCAGTTTGCAGACGACATGATTTTATATTTAGAATATCCCATCATCTCAGCCCAAAACCTCCTTAAGCTGGTAAGCAACTTCAGCAAAGCCTCAAGATACGAAACCAATGTGCAAGAATCACAGGCATTCCTATCCATCAACAATAGACAAGCAGAGAGCCAAATCATGAATTAACTCCCATTCACAATCACTAAAATGAGAACAAAATACCTAGGAAAACACCTAACAAGGGTTGTGAAGGACCTCTTCAAGCACAACTACAAACCACTGCTCAAGGAAATAAGAGAGGACACAAACAAATGGAAAAACATTCCATCCTCATGAAGGGGAGAATCAATATCATGAAAATTGCCAAACTGCCCAAAGTAATTAATAGATTCAATGCAATTCCCATCAAACTACCATTGACATTCTTCACAGAATTAGAAAAAAACCACTTTGAATGTTATATGGAACCAGAAAAGAGAACACATAGCCAACACAATCCTAAGCAAAAAGAACAAAGCTGTAGGCATCAGGCTACCTGACTTCAAACTATACTACAAGAGTACAGTAACCAAAACAGCTTGGTAGTGCTACCAAAACAGACACATAGACCAATGGAACACAGCAGAGACCTCAGAAATAACACCATACATCTACAACCATCTGATCTTCAACAAACCTGAAAAAAAAACAAGCAAAGGGGAAAGGATTCCCTATTTAATAAATGGTACTGGGAAAACTGGCTAGCCATATGCAGAAAACTGAAACTGGACCCCTTCCTTACACTTTATACAAAAATTAATTCAAGATGGATTAACGATTTAAATGTAAAACCCAAAACCACAAAAACCCTAGACGAAAACCTAGGTAATACCATTCAGGACATGGGCACGGGCAAAGACTTCATGACAAAAACACCAAAAGCAATTGCAACAAAACCCAAAATTGACAAATGGCATCTAATTAAACTAAAGAGCTTGTGCAAAGTAAAAGAGACTATCATCCGAGTGAATGGGCAACCTACAGAATGGGAGAAAACTTTTGCAATCTACCGATCTGACAAAGGCCTAGTATCTAGAATCTGCAAGGAACTTAAATTTACAAGAGAAAAAACAATCCCATCAAAAAAGTGGGCAAAGGATATGAACGTACACTTCTCAAAAGAAGACATTTACCTAGCCAACAAACATGAAAAAAAGTTCAACATCATTGATCATTAGAGAAATGGAAATCAAAACCACGATGAGATACCATCTCATGCCAGTCAGAATAGCGATTATTAAAAAGTCAAGAAACAATATATGCTAATGAGGCTGTGGAGAAATAGGAAGGCCTTTACACTGTTGGTGGGAATGTAAATTAGTTCAACAACTGTGGAAGACAGTGTGAAGATTCCTCAAGGATCTAGAATCAGAAATACCATTCGACCCAGCAATCCCATTACTGGGTATATACCAAAGGAATATAAATCATTCTACTATAAAGACACATGCACACATTTGTTTATTGCAGCAGTATTTACTATAGCAAAGATATGGAACCAACCCAAATGCCCATCAATGATAGACTGGATAAAGAAAATATGGTACATATACACCATGGATTTCTATGTAGCCATAAAATGGAATTAGATTGTGTCCTTTGCTGGGACTTGGATGAATCTGGAAGCCATCTTTCTCAGCAAACTAACACAGGAACAGAAAACCAAACACCGCATGTTTTCAATCATGAGTGGGAGTCGAACAATGAGAACACATGGACACAGGGAGGGGAACAACTACACCAGGGCAAATCAAAGGCTAGGGGGCAAGGGGAGGGAGAGTATTAGGAGAAATAGCTAATGTATGTGGGGTCCAAAACTTAGAAAATGAGTTGATAAGTGTAGCAAACCACCATGTCACATGTATACCTATGTAACAAACCTACACATTCTGCACCTGTATCCCAGAACTTAAAGTAAAATTTAAAAAAAAAAAAAAAAAAAGGATATTCATAGTCCAACCAATTGAGAAGTACTTAAGTGGAGTAAGTAACATGATAAAAGTGTATGCAAAATGTTGTGTCACCTGCATAGTTCCTTTTTCTCTGGAAGGGTACCGGGGCGTTCCTCAGGCTCTTGAATGAGTCTGTGACCCAGATGAGATCCATAACCACTCTTCTGGAAATATGAGAAAGTCAACAATTTCCAGAGACTCTGTTAAGCCCATCTCCACCTCTACACAAAGGTGGAATTATCTTCCATTTTTTGCATTCCTACTATGCAACCCAGATAATGCTAAATGCTTTGCATAAGCATCATAGTCCCTGAAGTAGATGAGAGGAGAAAACGAAGGCATAAAGGAATGAAGTTACTTACCCTAAGCCTATAGTGGACAGAGCCAGGGCTCAAACTTAGGTCCATGTGACTGATGCCTACATTCTTTCCACTATGCCCTGTTGCCCACTAGACTCACCACCAGTGGAAGGCCAAAAGCAAGAGTCTGCTTCACACTGTGATTTTTTTTCAAGAAAAAAAAAAAGCAGGCCTGAGGAGGCAGCATGGAGTGGAGGGAGACAGGAATGAGGACAATGCCTTTAAAAGTGCCATGTCAAATCCAAGTGTAGGAGGAAGAACACAGTCCTCCTCCTCAGCCAGAGATATGAGTAGCCACAATGAGACAGAATTCAACTTCTCTTTAAGAGAGAGAGAAGAGAAAAAAAAAAAAAAAAAACTAGATAAATGGGAGAGATTCTTCATTTGAATTTTTAAAAGTATCTTTAAAAATTTTCAGAAATAAAATTAGCTGCTAAGCTAAACCTTTCTCTCATTTTTCACTTAAACTGGAATTAAAGAAAAATGTTCTTTACTATTAGGTGAGTGCAAACGTAATTGCAGTTTTTGCATTGTTGGAATTTGCCATTTGATACTGGAATACATTTTAAATAAATATGGTTATATTATGCATCATTTTAATGGGCATTTCTTGCTCAATGTTTTTTTGCTAATGACATTACTTGCTGTTTATTTTATGTTTATTTTAAACTATGGGAATTACATTAGACCAAAAGCAAATTCAAGTGATTTTCTTATTTGATTTCAAAACTGATTGTAAAACAGCAGAGACAACTCACAACATCAACGATGCATTTGGCCCAGGAACTGCTAAGGAATATACAGTGCAGTGGTGGTTCAAGAAGTTTTGCAAAGGAGACGAGAACCTTGACGATGAGCTAGTGGCTGGCCATCAGAAGTTGACAACAACCAATTGAGAGCCATCATCAAAGCTGATCCTCTTACAACTATACCAGAAGTTGCTGAAGAACTCAACATCAACTGTCCTAGGGTCACTCAGCATTTGAGGCAAATTGGAGTGGTGAAAAAGCTCAATGAGTGGTTGCCTCATGAGCTGAGAGAAAATTTTTAAAAAATGTCATTTTGAAGTGTCTTCTCTTATTCTACGCAACAGCAACGAATTGTTTCTCCATCGGATTGTGGTGTGCTATGAAAAGTGGATTTTATATGACAACCAGTGATGCCCAGCTCAGTGGTTCAACTGAGAAGAAGCTCCAAAGCACTTCCCAAAGCCAAACTTGCACGAAAAAATGGTCATGGTCACTGTCTGATGGTCTGCTGCTGGTCTCATCCACTATAGCTTTCTGAATCCCAGCAAAAGCATTACATCTGAGAAGTATGCTCAGTAGATCGACGAGATGCACTGAAAACTGCAGTGCCCGCAGCCGGCATTGGTCAACAGAAAGGGCCCAATTCTTCTCCACGACAACGTCTCACCATGCGTCTCACAAACAACTCTTCAAAAGTTGAATGATCTGGGCTACAAAGTTTTGCCACATCCGCCATATCACCTGACATCTCACCAACCAACTAATAACTTCTTCAAGCATCTCAACAACTTTTTTCAGTGAAAACTCTAACACAACGAGCAGGATGAAAAAAAAAAAATAGTCTTCCAAGACTTTGT
Source organism: Papio anubis (assembly GCF_008728515.1). Taxonomy (NCBI): domain Eukaryota; kingdom Metazoa; phylum Chordata; class Mammalia; order Primates; family Cercopithecidae; genus Papio; species Papio anubis. The sequence goes on along the minus strand of NC_044982.1, from coordinate 101,247,071 downwards.
TAAATCCCAAAGCATGGGTTTTATACTATAGAAATAAACTTATTTCTCTTTGGCTAAAATGTGTTGATTGTAACGGTTTCTATTTTGATTAATAAAGATGTGTTTGAGCCTAGTTATAATGATTTAAAATTCATGGTCCAAAACCACAATTACTTTTGCCCAAACTTAATAGTTTTCTGCCTTCACATCTTCTACAGCAAGAACCACAATACTTTAAGGCCATGTGTAAAGGAAATCTTCAAGAAAGGAAACACAGTCCTTGCCTCTGAATTCCTAGGGCACTGTGCCATGGGCTTTAGAGAGATGACATTGGTTTCTTAACGGATGTCTTGCAATTCTAAGCATATTCAGGGGGCTTGCTGGAAAGGGGTTAGGCCACAGGAGCTGAAGAATCTATGATTCTCTAAACCTCCTCTACAATTTCTTTCCTTTCTTAGTCACCAGCCAGGAAATCTTCTCCTAGTGTTTTCATGTATTCTCTGACCACAGCAGGGTCATGGCAGGTTCCCCCATCCATCCATCCCCAGTCTTTCCAAACTACTCCTCGCTCCAATACTCTCCCTGCATACTTTACCCTCCTGTCCTACAGTTCCTGCCTCCTCTCCCACTTGAAGTTCTGATAGCTACCTGGTGATTCAAGACATATCCTCCTGCGTCTACAAAAGCAGATAGGCAATATTACTTAAAAAACAGCCTGCACCCCATTTTCACACAGTGCCCCAATCTCAGCTCTATGGATTTGGAAGCAGCAGGGGTCAGTTGACCTGTCTTTTCAGTGACCAGAAGGATAAGGTAGGGATACCAGTGGTCACCTTTGCTCAGGCATATCTGAATTCATTCAATATAATATCTTTAACCTTGTCTCTAGCCTCACTCTAAAGATTCTGTTAGCCTTAAAATATTTATGTCAAGAAGCACTCTCATCGCATGAAAATTTTGGCATTTTAAAGAACAGCTTCTTTTTCCTTTTTCCTCATCTTCCAAAATATTATATGAGGCCGACAGAAGTCATGCTCATTGAATAGTCATGTATTCCTCTGTTGTTCCCTGGGGGAGGGTGCTTCATGACCTGTGTGGCAAATGAAATGGGAGCTCTAGTGACATGTGACACTTCAGTGTGACCTTTCTGAGCCACTGCAGTGAACAGCTGATACATTTCCTCCCCGCTCTTGCCTTGCTGAAGCAATTTTGAACACTCGTTCCAGCTGGCACATCCACCCAATGGAAACCACCAAAATCTGAGTCACTACTTGAGGAGACCAGCTCTACAGAGCCACCCAACCATCATGCAATGTGTAAGCAACAAATAAACTTCTTGTCTTGTCTGTTAGTGAAGCACGGTTCACTCTAGTACAGCATCTCCACTGTTTAGTGGAGCATAGTGTGAGTGCTTTCCCCTCTGCCAGCCCAGCACATGAGCCCACAGCTGCAGCAGCTGCTATGGTAGCAGGAATTTACAATGAACCTTCCTTCTCCAGTGCTGTCATTGGGATGGCTCTGCTCCACTCTCAGATTTTCTGTTCCAAGTTTCATGGTCCCAAGGCAGGGATAATCTGATTGGCCCCATCAGAGAGATCAGCTGTGGCATGGAACAGGGTCATGGAATATGGCCATGGCCATGGCCATGAGGGGACAGTCCCTAAGTACCAGGGCTTTCCAAGAGAAGAGCAAAAAACTGTGAGATGGACAGCTGCCCCATCCTTGTTAACAGCAATCCTACATAACCATAACCCACTCCCCTAAGATGCCCTGAAAACCAACAAACCAAACCCAAACAACAGTTTTAGTATGCCTGGGGGGAAGGAGGAAGGGGATGTATAGGAGAGTGAGGAAAAGGAGAAATAAGAGGCGGAAGAAAGGGACGTTTCAAAAAAGGGAGTTGCAGCTGTGATGGAAGAGCAGCCACTCAACAGATTCAAGAACATGCAAAATGTAAGCAATTCAGACCAGAGCACAAAAAAGAAGTGTGTTTTTCTGGCCGGGCACGATGGTCCGTGCCTGTAATCCCAGCAATTTGGGAGGCCAAGGTGGGCAGATCACCTGAGGTCACGAGTTCAAGACCAGTCTGGCCAACATGGTGAAACCCGTCTCTACTAAAAATACAAAAATTAGCCAAGTGTGGTGGCCAGCACCTGTAATCCCAGCTACTGGGAGGCTGAGTCAGGAGAATGAATTACTTGAGCCTGGGAGGCAGAGGTTGCAGTGAGCCAAGATCACTCCACTGCACTCCAGCCTGGGTAACAGAGCAAGACTCCATCTTAAAAAAAAAAAAAAAAAAAAAAAAAAAAGGAAGTGTGCTTTTCTGCGAAAACTGTTTTTATCTCCTGTCTTAGTTTTGCAACACTTAAGAATGAAATTATTTTATTATTAAAATTTGCAACACTTAAGAGTAAAATAAAAGAATAATGCTGCCTGTGCACACACACACACACACCCCCCGGAGTGATCTCCTTCAGGAAGAATTATCCTGGCCCCTCAGCTCTGAACCCTCCTGGCTGCCCCTGAAAGCTGCCAGTGCAGGGTAGACAGCAGCACCTCAGCTGCAGCAGGCACTCCAGTGGGCAAAGCCATCCACAGACCCCACCTCTGCTTCCTCCCTGACCCATGCACAGGTCCTCTTTGGGACTCCAGCTTTTCTGGTTTTGGTCATTACAAGTGGTAGGGATGTCCAGTCTCTGGCCAGCTTATCATATCACTGTGGGAGATACATTTGCATTAGTGCTCAAACTCCAGTGGTTCCAAGTCCTCATTTTCCTGCCCAAACAGGGACTTGCCTCCCATCAGAGTATCTTCTCTCCGCAAAAGATTCCACACATGTCCACAAAGGCATCTATAGCTATTGTGACTTCAGACCTACCTTCCTGTTCTCCCTCTTCACCTCCCACTTGTCAATTTCTGCTACCTAAAAACTACACGCGGCACCAACCTCTCTGCCAAGGAGAACCCCAATGTCCCCATTCTCCCCAAATTAAGAATCCTCAGGGAGTCAGGACTGCCCTGGCTTCCAAGTCCCTGCAGGGAAACTGCAGCCTCAGCCCAAACCAACCCAGCCATTCTGAGGACCCTCAGCTCTAAAGCAACTACTAAGCCTCAGATCCTTGCATGGCTCCTCCAGACTGAGTCCATCAACTTTTGACTTACACTCCTTTAACACGGGGGTTCAAATAAAGCCCAAGGAAGACAATCCCTCAACCCTGATCTCTCTCCCACATCTTCTTGCCCCTTAACTCTCAATCAAAATGCATTTTGAGAGGCCGAGGCAGGAGTTGGAGGCCGAGGTCAGGAGTTCGAGACCAGCGTGGCCAACATGGTGAAACCTCGTCTCTAATAAAAATACAAAAATTAGCCAGGTGTCATGGCATGTGCCTGTAATTCCAGCTACTTAGGAGGCTGGGGCAAGAGAATCACTTGAACTCAGGAAGCAGAGGTTGCAGTGAGCCGAGATTGCACCACTGTACTCCAACCTGGGCAACAGAGGGAAACTCCACCACAAAACAAACAAACAACAACAAAAAAACACCACCAGTCTTCTTCCCGCTTTGCTGCCAATTACCTCCTTGTCCATCAGTAGGCCATCAGTAGGCTGGGGTAGAGGGAATACTGTTAACCTCAGAGGCCCAGTTCTGTCAAACTAAAATGCTGGGATTGAAATGCCCAGAGCCCCAGAAAGGACCTAGAAGCTACACTAGGTGAAGATGACCCAAGCTGACGGCAAAAGACTTAAGGATTCTGCAAAGTTCATTACCACCAATAAGAAGAGGGGATAGAAAAGGCAGGAGTCAAATCCATGAGGTAGGGGCTGAGTTCTCCTCATTCAGAATCTCCTTTGACTCCTCATCTCACACTCACACACACACGTGTACACATACATATACACACATGTACACAGCAGCCAAGGGTGCATGGGCAGCCACTAAAAAATAGCCCAATGCACTGGATAATTATGAAGGGGCGATGAGCACCTCCCTTTCTTAGAGTTGACCCTTTCGGGTCCTCAGCCCACCCTGACCTGAAAGGCCCAGAAAAGAGTATGGACCACAGAGCAGAGGGTGAGCGGTTGCAGTGGGTCTGTTTCTTGCTGCCTGTTTAGAAAGGAGGCAGAGAGAGCAAGAGGCTATGCAGACTTCATTAAACCATTACCTTCAAGGTCTCCAGGAGCCCAACTCCCTCTTCAGGGTTGTGGTTGTGAAAGAGGCTCTGTCCTAAACCAGGAGCAGGGAAGGCCCCCAGTTCACCACAAGAAACCTAGAGCAGAGCCCTGCCCCACATTTCTGCCCGAGATTTGTCACGCCTCTAAAACCAGTCTCAGTCACCTCCATGTTTTTCCAACTTCCCTGCATGGCCCCTCATTTCAGAGCTTCTGAATAGTCCTCACACTTATTTTTTCCAAGAAAAAAAGAAAAGAACATACCTAATGGGCTCCAAGTGAGTAAAAATCAATGGCTGAGAAAAGAAGCAAAGACATCATTGGTGGGGTGTTTGCAACCAGGCTGAAATGAAAGCAAATTTTTTTGTATCCCAAGAGCAGTCAGTCCTTCTTAATAAGAAGCTAGAGCCTTTTGGGTTGGCCCTCAAGCTGATGCTAAGCACTCTGCCCTTGAACCTCTGGATGGTTCCCCTCCTTTTTCACTGACTGGGTAATGACAGATTCTCTGCCAAGGGCTGCAATTTTACTTCCAAACTGCTTTGTATATTTTTCTGAAACACAAAAAATGGGTGTCCAGAATGCTTGCTGAAACAAGAAGCAGTTCACACTTAGCTCAACAGCACTAAAACACACTAGTAAGGACAGCAGAGCAGCAGAGGCCACACCTTTTCTGGACCCAGGGTAAGTCCTGAGCCATGGGGCCTTGCATTGGATGGGAGACACAGTGCCAATTCCCGGTATCAGGGGTGGAGAACTGAGACACACCTGCTGTTGATCTCAGATGCACAGCCCCTCTGGCCAGGGGACCTGACTAAGCATCCTTTCCAGGTGCGGATGAGCCCTGCTCTTTTCTGAAACACCCCTGATAAGTCTCCTGTCCACCTTGGCTAAAGGGAAGCCTGCCTGCAAAACATGAAAGTCATCTGTTGAGTTAGATTCAAAGTTAGGGCTAAGCCAGGGTGCTCCAGCCAGGGGAGATGATGTGGCGGTTTATGGTGCTAGAGAGAGAGTTGCTTCCTAGCCCAGCATGAGGCAGGCAAGGCCCCAAAGTGATCCTCAGGACCCGTTACTCACCCCCAAGAGATGAGTATGGAAGGTACCTCCTGCAAGGCCCAGCAAAGATCTGTTTCGAAAGCAATTTAAAGGGCCAAAGTAATTGACTTTCTATTAGCTTCCTTGAGGGACTGTTTCATTCCATCGACCTTCCGTCATATGCAGACGTAATGTCTAACTCAGCGAGGCAAGAGCAATTAGCAAGGTCTCGAATTATGTTCCTCTTGTGCCTACTATTATAGTGACCCATGTTAGAAGCTAGGATAACCACTTCGCAAGAGCTGTTAACAAGGCCCTGAACTTTATAACCTTAAATCACCCAAGGGAGACAAGCTCTGCAAACACACTTTTGGGTGCTAACAGCTCTAATTGAGGAGGTGCTGCCTTCTGGAATGGACTTTTAAAAAGGAGGTCACCTGAAAATATAAATCAGGATTCTTAAGCAATTCTAGACAACTTTTCAGCCCCTGTTCTGGGTGCAGTGGTGGAATCAAAGATACATTAGACGATATCCATGACTCTAGAGCTCATACTCTGTGGACAAAAGAAGACAGGGGTCAAGAACAATACATGGCAGGTTACAGTAGACATCATTATAGTAAAAATCAGAGCCCTATAGCCTTGTGGTTAAGATGGTTTCAAGAGGGGGCCACCTGGACTAGGCCTCAGACAAGTAAATGTGGAGGAGATAGGCAGGAAATACAGATTGAAAGCAAGTTCTCCAATGAATTGATCTGAGGACCACACTTTGAGGATCACTGTATTACAGAATACCCTGCAAGTGAGAGAAACTCACCACAAACTGACTTAAGCAAAGACACTTGTGAGCAAGTCGTTGGCTCAGTGTAACTGAAAATTTCAGAGTAAGTATTGGCCTCAGGCAGAGCTGGAACCAGGGGTGTAAACAATGTCATCAGCACTTAGTCACTTTCTCCATTGCCAAGCTTCGTTTTCTTCTTGGTTGTTGTATCCTCAGAAGAGCTGTTTATATCTAGTATCCCTGAGATTTCAAACTGATAATATTACTATTATTGGTATTTAGTAGAGATGGGGTTTCTCTACTTTAATACCAATACTTTAGTATTACCAGTAATCCCAGAAAAAAAGAGGAGATTTGCTGTCTCAGCAGTTTCAAAGGAATTCCAGAACTGTGTTTCTAATGATCTGACATCAACCAAATGCCCCTATCTGGCCCAGCTGAAAAGACTGAATGTTATCATTGGCCAATACACAGATGGCCTGCCACCTACTGAACTCCCTCTAAAAACTAGGGTGTGAGTGGGTTTCTCCAATGAAACAGTAAAATAATGGATTTTTTTCAGGTAAAAACAACGCAGGTACTTCAGGTAGATAGCAACCTAGTCCCAAAAGATTGCAAACAAAGAAATTTGGATATCATCAACAGGATCAAGAAACATTTTTAAAGCCGTGTCTTCTTTTAGGTACTATTCAAATGCCCAAGGATACAGACATAGCAGGCACTCAGAGAGATGAGCTTATTACTGATTCATCACGGAGCAGCTACACTCTGCCAGGCACTTTTCAAAGGAGGGGAGTTTTTGATGAATAAAATGAATACCTGTCCTTAAGAAACTTACATCCTAATGGTTATAAAAACAGTAATCAGCCTGGCACGGTGGCTCACGCCTGTAATCTCAGCACTTTGGGAGGCCGAGGCAGGCTGATCACCTAAGGTCGGGAGTTCAAGACCAGTCTGACCAACATGGAGAAACCCCATCTCTACTAAAAATACAAAATTAGCCAGGCGTGGTGGTACATGCCTGTAATCCCAGCTACTCGGGAGGCTGAGGCAGGAGAATTGCTTGAACCCAGGATGCAGAGGTTGCAGTGAGCCAAGATCGTGCCATTGCACTCCAGCCTGGGCAACAAGAGCAAAACTCCATCTCAAAAAAAAAAAAAAAAACCAAACCAAAAACCCGAGCAATCACCAGTACAACTTCTACCAAGCACTGACTAAGCATTAGGAATTGTTATTATTTCATTATACCCTTTACAGCAGTTCTTCAAGGTGTATTTTTTTCATTAGTTTTACACACAGAGAAACTGAGATTTAAAAGAGGTAAGAGTCCTACTGCGACCTGAGATCAAACTCAGAGCCAGGACTGTCACAGTCTAAAGCCTGGGTACCTAACCCGTACACAATATGGCCTCGCTTCAGAGACCTGGTTGAGTAATTAGAAGAAACTCCAGGGAAAAGACAGAACAACACATTACACATATAGGAAATATAAGAAGATGAAGAAAAGAGGCAATCTTCAGACACTGGGGCCATCAGGGAATTTCTCGCATAGGAGATAGCACTTAAGCTGTCTAGGAAGAAAAAGTATTATTCAGAAAAAAAAAAAAAAAGGACATAGAGACAAGAAAGCAATTCACATAGGGGAGTAGCATCAGGGAAAGTGGGGAAGACACTGTGCAATGGTGTTTAGTAGGGAGAGAGAGGAAGAAAGACAGACTTGGGTTTTGCATGTGGTCAGAGCCAAGGATCAAGTTCAGAATTTCTTTTATATGTCAATGGTTCTAAACCAGATGTCTATCAAAATCACCTTAGGAGATTTTCTGAATATATAAGTGCTGGGCCCTAATTGCCAACTGTCTGAAGACATAGGTCTGAGGTGGAGCTCAGGTATGGATGTTTTAAAATAAAGCTCTCCAGGTAATTTGACATGTGTCCAAATTTGGAAGCCACTACTGCAGAAAACAGGGCTCATTGACAGTCTCAACAGAGAGGTGATGTGATAGTTTATAATATTGTTTTCCATAATCTATTCTCAAGAACATTAAAATTACAAAGTTTTAAGACATTTCTATAACAAAGATGGGATACATTACTGGGCTCTCTCTTACTTCAGGACACCAAATGAAGGCAAGACTGCTCAAGGCCCTTTTCAATGCTAATAAGCATTGTAAATCCTTAAGACAGGGATATGATTTGCACCATTTCCCAATAGAAGCTCCCCTCTCGTTTATTTCAAGAATTCACTGTTGGGATTTGTGTTTTACAGCACACACTTTGGAAAATCTGCCATTAGGTTGAGTCATCTGGTGATTAAAAAGGGGCTTGGATTAGAAGTAAGAATTGGAAAAGAAAGGACACTGTGCCCTGGTTTTCCTGGACCGTTGCTTTGCAGGATCAGCATGAGCCCCAAAAGCTGTTCCCCTCTCTCCAACATACAAACACACACACATTTCCTGAGACCAAAGGGATCAGGACAGGATCAATACTGACAGCAGCTCCGTGAGTCCCACTTTCCTTCCATGGGCACAGATTAGGTCCAACATTCCCACTGAGGTACTGTTTGTATTTCCCTCCCTGGCGCCCCAGGTTCCTGAAATGGTGTCCTGCACCACGGCCTGCTGAGCTAGGGCCTTATTTCCAGGTGGGGATGCCACCAGTCCTACCCCACGGGGATTAGTTCTACAGCTTTTGTTCCTACCCATGACGAAAAGGGTACACATTTGTTTCTAATCCTAGGCTACCTTGACAGGAAGGAGAAAGTGAGTCAGGATCTGCAGAGATAGAACCTGGGGAAACTGACTCCAAGTCCAGGGGAGTGCAGAATGAATGGGGAAAATCGCGTGAGCTGTGGAACCAGGCAGACCTGGTGCTTCACATTCCTGAGTCTCTGTGTACCCATACGTATCAATATGGTTGGTCATCCAAGGGGACTTATTTTTTTTTAAGAAAATAGTTTTTCTGGATCCCACATGAGACCTCCTGAATTAGAACTCCTAGGAGAGGGGTGTGGGTCAGGGGGGATGGGCACATGCTGACTGATGGCTTTCAGAAGGGCAAACAGTAGCTTCAGGTTTCTCAAACTTGCCTCACCATAAGGGTATTTTAAGCACATGATAAAAATTCTAATATTCTGGAGCCTCTCTTAGAGGTTTTGATTTTGTGGATCTAGGATGAGGCCTGGGAAGCTGCATTTTTAACAGCCTCTGGTAATTCTTCTAATCAAGTGGAATTTGAGAAACATATTTATAAACTATTTTAGGGATTCTTACACCTAACTGCATATTAAAATTACTGGAGGTGCTTTAAAAACTCCCAATGCCCTGGTTTCACCAGAATAATCTGTAAGAATGGGGTCCAAGTATCAGTCTTTTTTAAAGATCTCCAGGTGGTTAAAATGAGCTGCTCATCTACCTCACAATGTTGGGTGAACACTTACATGAGATCATATAAATAAAATAATTAGTGCTGTGTCTGCCAAATACTAAACACTCAATAAATATGTGATCACCATTTCAGGTGAAGTAAAATGAAATAAAGGCATCTTAAATTTTTTAAGTTTAAAAGCTTTGGGTTTTCTTTAATAACTCAAATATACAGTAAAGTAGGTAGAGTAATATAACCAGTATCCATATACCCAATAGTAAGAATTTTAAAATATGAATGTTGCATTATATTTTCTTCAGGTATTTTTAATGAAAACAGTTGAGATATCTTATACCTCTCTTTCTCATCCCAGAGGCAATCTCTCTACTGAAATTTGTTTTCATTATTATTGTCCTTCCTACAAATACCTCTATCCTTTCCCATAATCCACACAGAGTATTGTTTTACATGTTTTGTAAATGTGCATAAATGACATGTCCTCAGTATCATATTCAGATTTCCTTTTGGGTGAGTATTTTTGTGAAATTCATACATATTGAGGCTTAGAGATCAATTTAATGTACTATCATTTACTGTTAAATCCAGCATCTGCATATACCACCCTTGATTTAGCCATTTTCTCTCTGATGAAAATTGTTTCCAATTGTCACTACTGAAAACAGCACAACAATGGAAATCCTTATACACATTCAACTATGTATACAATCAAGAAATTCTATTCAGTATGATTCTAGGAGTAAAAAGTTGGGGTCCTAGGATATGTGTATCTTCATCTTCACACGTATTAATGAGTTGCTTTTAAAAGTGTCTATAACAAATGTCCTCGCTCCTCTAGAGTGTATGTGACAGATCCTATTATCCCACATCCTCACCAACATTTGGTGTTAGTGGATGTTACATTCAATAGAAACAAACTGGTTGATTCAAGGAGGGGAAAAAATATGTAAAGGACTTTGGAAGATTTACAGAACCATTCACCAGGGGGACTGAGGCACTAGATTCAGTGCTTCACAGCCAGGTATAACATGCAAAATCCAGTCCAGTGAAGACACCAATACTAGGCTGCCATCAACTTCAAGCACAACCCACTGCAGCTATACCACCGACACTCTCAACAGTGCGTGTCCTGTTCGTGACCTTGCCGTGGGTCCAGCATCATCATTACCCGTTAGAAGAGTTATTCACAGTCAGCAGCCTCTGACTGGTGCAGTCCAGGTCATGTGCCCATGCCCTAGCTTCAAGAGAAGCTGTAATCACTGCATCTGGCATTTCAGCTTCTTAGAAGAAGGCCAGTTTTACCTCCAAGTGAGGGAACTCCCCAATCATAAGCAGTGGGTTTAGATGCTACGTGGACAAGTTTGACAAATTTCCACTACAATGACATTCTGATAAAAATGAAAAAAAAAATGCTGCTCTTGGTTTAGTTTGCATTTTCTTATTAATATGGAGGTTAAACATCTTTTTAAAATTTTTTATTGACCATTTGGGTTTCCTCTTCTAGGTATCATTTCCCATGTATTTTGTCCATAATTTTTACTGAGTGGTTTGCTATTTCATATTGATTTGTAGTTATTTGTATATTCTGGGTAATTATCTTTTGTCAGTTATATAGGTAGCAATCACATTCTTCTGTTGTGTGGCTTGTATTCTTACTCTATTTTATAGCATCTTCTGTTGTGCAGAAGACTTGAATTTTAATATTGCTGAATTTATCAGTTCATGCCTTTAAGATTTGCACTTTTTGGTCCTGCTCAAGAAGTTGCTTCATACATCAAAATCTGGACAGTATTCTCCTATATTGTCTCTAAAAATTGTATAAAAATTTTGATTTTTAAATTTAGGTCTTTATCTGGAATTTATTTGTGCAGATGGGATAAGATGGGGATTTAAATTTGTACATATATATTTTTCCCCACATACAGCCAATTTCTTTTCCCCTAATGACTTGGAAAACCTCAGTTAACACTGTGCTGCTAAATTTCTTTTTGTCAGCTTGTAAGCCTCTATTGTAGAGCTATGCTCCTAAATATGATAGGTAGCCATGAGTCACATGTGGCTATTTAATCTTAAATTAATTAATATTAAATAATATCAAAAATGTTATGTTTTAGTCACACAAGCCACATTTCAAGTTCTTAGTAGCCCTATGTGGGCAGTGGTTTCCATACTAGACATCTTTACATACAAGATTGAGAATTTTTGTCATTGCAAAAAGTTCTACTCAATGATTCTATAGTATTGGCCACTTTGTTCAACTCTGGTCTTATTATAAACTTAAAAATATTGCCATGGCTTTGTAAATATTGATACTAGATAGGGAAAATCCTTTTTACAAATCCCTCTTCCTTATTAGACTTCAAAATTGGCTTAGTTCCCCTTAAACATATATACTTCAAAATGAATTTTACAATCAATTTGTAATGTTCTGTGAAAAGTACTATATAAATGTTTTGAAGAATTTTATTAAATTCATAGATTGTGATCTGATCAAGTCACATATTTATGATATTATGCCTTTCCATTCATGACCATGGTATGTTTCTGGGTTTACTCAGGCTTTTATGCCCTTTTAATAAAATTTTATAATTTTCTCCATATTTTTCTCTACACATATTTTATGATGTTTACTACTTGTTATCTTACAGTTCTTGCAGTTGTTGTGAATTTATTTTTAAATAAAATACATTATTTAATTGGTGTAGAATTCTTCATTGTTTGATCTTATACCCATCACTTTTATACCTACTCTAATTTTTCAGTAGATTCTCGTATTTTCATGCAATCATTTGAGATATCTGTAAATAATAAATTTTTTTTTTCTTTCTAACCCTTATATCTAATTTCTTTATTTTGTCTTTGAGCATTGGCTATGCCCTTCAGTATGTATTGAATAGTAATAGTAAGGAAAGAACACCCTGGAATTTATCTCTGAGTTTAATGGGTTCACTTCTAAGTACTGTTAGTGAATATATTTTAGACAGACACTCCCTATCATGTTAAAGAAGATTCCTTTCTTCCTTAGGGTGCTATGATATATTTTAGTCATCAATAGATTTTCAAATTTCTTAAAAACTCTATTTCAGCATCCCTTGAGACAATTGTGTGATATTTCAAATTCAAATCTGTAATATGGTTAATTAGATTATTAGTTTTATTGCTAAGTCAACTTTGGACTCTTAGGAAAAACCTGATTTTTATTTCATATTTTATATTTTCAAATTTATTTGTGACTGTCTCTAAGACTTTTGCATCTGGGTTCTTGAATGAGATTGGATAATAACTTTCTTATACTATCGCTGTCAGATTTTTGCTCTCTAAAAATTTTAAAAATTATTTGGGAGCTTTCCTCCTTTTTTTCACCCAAAGACATTTGGATGATATGAGAATTGTCTCTTCCTTGATAATCTTTGACGATTATTGTTCAGGTCAGATTTTCTTTTGTCCTCTAGAGAGTACATTTTGAAAACTCAAATCAAATTTTCAAAGATGAGGTAGTTTGTCCAGAAGTTTGTAGGCCAAGGAGACACTGTCTGTATTATCTATGTCTAAACAGACACAGATGGACACACTAGAAAGAGGGAACTAAGTAAAGGAGCAAGGTTGGAGTAGAATTTAGGAAACAAACCCACTAGTCAAGAGACTGGCCTTTGCAGAGAGGGTGCCTCTCTGGGCAAAGAGAAGGACATCAGCTGACCCAGCTCTCAGTTGGGTAGGTCAGGTCTTCTTTGGAGTATGGGAAAGAGAATAGAGAATGATCAGAGAAAGAAGGATCTAGGATTTGCAGATATATAAAGGGTTTAAAGTAAATTCTAGCAAGGAAAAGCAGCAAGGCCCAATTTAGGTCAAACAGTCACACCTATGAAAGTTCCAAATAGCTCTTTCCTAGATATGGCAGGATTCTGTGATTTCAGAACTAAATGACAGAAGTTTTGAAAAATGTGTTAAAGGGCAAATATTTGAAACTTCCAAATTCCAGTAGCCTTATGTGTAAAAAGTAGAAACTACTCTGATATATCAGCTTGATGTAGGGCCAAATAATTTATAGCCTCTCAAGTGAGACAGAAATGAGTGCAAACCTCAACTTTGTCACTTCCTAGCTGGGCTACCTTGAGCTAATCAATTAACCTCTTTGGATCTTAGTTTCTTCATAAACAAAGTATAGTAACCATTTTTTCAGGCTGTAGGATCAACTAAATGATTGAACATATGCAAGGTATTTAGCTGTTGTCAGGTACAAGGTAAGCACTGAATAAATGGCACTGATTATTATTATAAGCCAGGGTTTAAGCCACCTGTATTTTCCCTCTGAGTCCTATTTTATATATGAAACAGGTGTCTGATAAGGCTCAAGAGGAACAGTGAGTAATATAATGTTTTTGTAGTTTTGCCCATTGAGTAAAACTTGGAAAGCTTCATTTCCCCAGGAGACTCGCAGGAGCCGGCTGGATCTTGCCAATGGTTGAAGGGCTGTCACAAGAAGGAAGGAGAACATTGATTCTCAGTGGCTGGAATGGATGGGTAACAGCTTCAGGGAAGCAGATAGAGCTCCACACATCCTTCTGCTATGTGGGCCAGTTTCCTGGACTCCCATGCCTGCTTTTGCATGTCCCCAGGGGCTTTCATTCTTGTCTTTCTTCTCCAGGGTCACAGTGTACTCTTCTGGAGCTTCTCAGCCTGACCTTGGGGCTGGCCACAAAATGGGACAAAGTAGCTTCAGTTTTCTACTTCTTGACTTTTCTTAAAGACATGGCCATGAATCCTTTCCTTTTTAAGAGTTCCATGAATAATTTCAGAAATTTACAGGGTAAGAGAATAAGTTCCTGGAATCATATAAGTTTGGTAGAGATCTGGCCCTTTATCTGTTAAGTCCTGACTTTCTATGAAAGATGGTAACTAGTGGCCCTGCTGGCTTCCTATTCACTACTTTTATTCCTGAGAATGGATTTTATGAGATCATCTGCTTCTTCCTCCATGAAAAGCCATCTTCCTAGATAGTAAGCTTTAAAAGGCCATCAGGGAAGAGCAATGTATGTCCTCTTGTGTTTGGGTGGATAATTTGCCTTTCTGAGCACTCCAAGCTGAATCACCACTTCTCTCTGGCCCTCTGCACTTTTTGAGCATTTTCTCAGACCTCCCTGGCATGTTAAAGAGTCCTCCTTGCCAGTTCTCTTGAGAAATTAAGAAGCAATGAGCCATCCATATGGAGTTAGACTGAAATTTTTTTCAGGGTTGAAATAAAGGGAATTCAAATGCAGAAAGACTGTTGACTGCTCATGTTCCTAAGCCATAGGACTCTATCCCAGCCCTCTAGCCAACAGGGTGTAGAGGAGCTAGAGAAAGTCTCCCCTGAAAACACATAGTAGCCATCCAGTTTCACCAAGGGCCCTGCACAGACATATCGTCAAATAATTTAACATTGCTTTTCTGCATAACATTTTACTCTTGACAGGAAAGTGTTGGGGTCTCCAGTGCTAAAGTCTCAGCTCCTAGGCTTTGTCACCATGGATCTGACTGCTTTGGTGGGAATGTGGGCTCTCACCAAACTGCTTTCTCAGAGAAGCGTAAATTGGACCCAGACATGGGCCTTGGGCTTTTGCATCTCAAAGGATAGTTTGAGTTGCCCTCGAGCTTAGAATGTCTTCTTGGTTTTAAACTAAACTTGTTTTGGATCTTCAATCTCAATTCCTCACTATCTAGGAATACTGTTTTCTACATTCTTTGGGTCTGACCTCAAAAGGTCAGGAATGCCTGCCTTTTGATGTATTCACTTGGACAACTCTCTCATGGGGACAGGGACTGAGGCAAATCTAGTCTTTCTTATAGAAGAGAAATATGTCTATGTTACTTCTGGTGGAAACACCAGCCTTGCTCCCTTCAGGGTTACTTTTGAAAGCAGTATAAATCACCCAGATCTATAGAAAATGTCTATAGTTCTGAAAATCCCCAGCTGGTCCTATATTTTAACTGCTAAAATCAATCTCAATTGTCCCTTGGGAGATGTAGCTTCTCGACTAATGGGCAATGAATGAAGCAGTCCTTGCATATGGTGTCTGGTAAATGTATCTAGAAAGATATGCCCCCCATTTGAAAAACACCCATCCACAATGAAGTGGGAAATAAAAATAAAGGGCATCTTATTAAATTATTACCTTGTCATTTAAGTCAACAGTGGTGATGCCATGATAGAAACCAGCAGTTGGGCCACATTGTTTTATCACTCTAATTACATCAAGAACACAGTAACTGTCTGGTAGAGATAAGATTAAGGGAAGCAGAGCCCTTATGAAATTTCCAATAGACAGCACCTGGATTTATGGACTGGTTTTGTGTTTGGACATTAAGTTCAATTACTTTTATTTAGCTCTGAAGAGTTCTGTCGCCAGAGAAATATCAGCTGGTTGATCCTTCATCACCCACCTCAGCACCCACCCTCTCATCAGGCTGGCGCTCATCTGCCCAGACAAGGCAGAGTCTCCCTGTGGGGAACAGAGACTGTTTGTTTTCCTTTCCTCTGCCTCCTCCTCCTTTTTTTTTTTTTTTTTTTTTTCTGTCTTCCTGGAGTCTGAATAGAAGAGTCGCAGCTCTTCTTGCTGACTGAGAGGTTCAGGATCAAAGGATAATGAAATCATGAATGTCAGTGATGAAAAGGCTCTTTGAGATCATCTAATCTGGACTTTTCACTCTGCACTGGTGGAAACTAAGGTTCATAGGTGATTGCCCAAATCCCACAGCTGGAGCTGCAACCAGAACTTAGGTTTCTAGGCTCCTGAAGAAATACTAAATTCACTTTTGCCTCTCACACCAAACTTCTGCCCTTCCTTGGCTTACCCCTGGTGTGGGTTCAGCCACCCCTGCCCCAGAATCTGTGTCTGCTTTTAAAAGCTGATAACAACAGGTGCAAAGGGAAGTATAGGTCTTGAACTTCCATTTTCTGCTTCCCTTACCTCCTCCAGGTGGTTTTCTCAGTTCCTCTCTTCTCCTCTTTTTACTCCCTCTGAGATGAAAGGAAGGATGGCAAATTTTGGCTGCTGTGGCTCCTTCATATCTCCCTCCCTTTCTTCCTTTTTTCTGAAGTTGGAGAGACCAAAAAGAATTTGAGAACAGCCCAAGTAGCCCAACGCAGATCTTCTCCAACCAGATTGCACAACTGAATCACCTTGACAACTTTTAAAATCACAGATTCTTGGGTCCTTCCTGGGCTACTAATAAGAAATCACTGGGAATTAATGTATATGTAGTTTGTTTCCTATGGGCCTCTTGTGTGGCCAGTCCAGTACCAATGAATCAATCACAGTTTGGAAGACTGGAGTGTGTAAAATAGAAGTTGGCAATAAAAAAATCCCAGCTGCAGCTATGTACTTCAGTGTGGCCATGAACAAGTTACTTAACCTTCCTAAGACTTGGTTACTCTATGGGAAAAATGGGCTTTTGGGCAAGGATAAATCACAATATGTATACGTAGTTATGTACACATAATTGTTACATAATATGTATACAATAGACTTAACTGTGCCATACCCACACATAACAATACATGGTCAACAAATGGCAGCTGTTTGTATCCAGGACACTCTAGGTCTTCCGGTTGAGACCTAGAACCGATGGCTGAGGGACCCATGGCTGAGTCCCTCCCAGGATGTCTAATTCTTGTCCTCTTTGTGTGGCCCCTGGGTAATGAGGGACCATCTTCCTGTGTCTGTTGTCAGTGAAAATCTTAAATTAAGAATATAACGGTGTTTCTGACCTTGAAAACAGATCTTTGTGACTTGCCTGTGAGGTATGTACAATTTCTTGTTCTAGTCTGTTAAGCACATAAGCTAATATATACAAACAAGGCCCTGGACATTGTGGCTGGATTCTACCCTGACCCGGCCCTGGACTAGGGTACCCCCAAAAGGGGTTTTGTTCATTTGGAAAGCCAGGCAAATAGAAAAGGGAACTAAAAGAAAGAAAAATCCTTAGTTCCACAGGAGCCTCTGTGACCTCTCAGTGATTTAGATCTTCTGCTTTCTCTTTCCTTTCCCTACCAGCCATTCAATGTGTAATATATAAAAGGGGCCTCTATTGTTTATGATTCATTCCTTCTTAACTCATTGCAATTTGCCTCTGCATGCATTAAGGTCACCAATGACCTTTTAGTCACAAATTCAATAGCTTTACTATGATTTCATGGTTATAAATTTGTTTCCTAAGAGATAGCACATTTTTCCCTAAATTAATTTAACAAACACTTATATAGGGCTTACAATGTGTCAGGCAATGTTCTGAGTATTTTTCAAATATTAATTTATTTGTTTTGTACCACAACCCTACGAGATAGTCTCTTTTTATGGAGGACACCGAAGTGCAGAGAGATTAGGTAACTTGCCCAAGGTTATATAGCAAGTAAAGTGGCAGAGCTGGAATTTAATCTGATGTTAAATGGTGTCATACTGACTCTCAGAGCAAAGCCAACTCTGAACCCACACTTGACAAGGCTGGGGAGACTAGCCAGCTAACTATAAAGTTGTTGAACTTTTTCTTCCTGAGCTCAGGTATCTGTAAGAAGTGAGAAAGAAGCCCAATTCTTGGTCCATGGTGGTCACTGCCATTATATTTGCTTCCTCTGCTGCACAATGCCGTTGTCAACACTGCTCCTCCCCCATATACGAGGGTGTCAGTCAGTCCTATTTGGAGCAGGCTTCAAAGGTGACCTCCACAACTGTCTTCTCTACTGACCACAAAGGAATCCCTCTGCAGGATTCAAGTCTACAGCATGTGGTGTAGAGTCTGCACAAGCATCTCAGAAGCCTACCCCATCTCTAGTGCTGTAGATTAGTGGGAATTGGGCAACTGCCACTCCCAGAATCTCCTCCTCCTCTGTGCCTTCAACCATAAGGAATCAAAGTCTCCCAAGTAAGCCAGGCTGGTGGCACAAGCCTGTAATCCCAACACTTTAGGAGGCCGAAGTGGGTGGATTGCTTAAGGTCAGGAGTTTGGGAGCAGCCTGGCCAACATGGCAAAACTCTGTCTCTACTAAAAATACAAAAATTAGTCAGGTGTGGTGGCACACGCCTGTAATCCCAGCTACTTGGGAGGCTGGGGCAGGGGAATCACTTGAAACTGGGATGCAGAGGTTGCAGTGAACCCAGATCGAACCACTGTACTCCACCCTGGGCGAGAGAGAGAGACTTGTCTCAAAACAAAAACAAAAACAAAAACAAAAGCAGAAACAAACAAAAAAAAAACAAAGTAGAGTGATCAACTCATCCCAGTTTACCCAGTGCTTTCCTGGCTTTAATCCTGAAAGTCCTGCATTTTAGGAACCCCTTCAGTTCTGGGGAAACTGGAACAAGCATTAATTAAAAATGCAAATTCAGAACTCTACTCCAGACCTCCTAAATATAAATTCTGATAATTGTTTTGTAGTGGACTATTTTTTAGGGGTTTCGCCTGACATGTCTGGATTCTAATTCAAACTACCAGTGACCATCTGTATGACTTGGAGCCTATTAATCTCTTTAAGCTTTAGTCTCCTATCTGAAAGATAATAAAATGTCATAGTATTGTCATAAGGAATAATATTATGACATGGATAAAGAGCTTACACATAGTACTTAGAAAATTATAGAGAATCAATAAATATTACTCACATATGCATATAACCCATAGACACATTTCTCCTTCATTTGAGGTAATATCAGGTTTCCATATAGCTATGTACTAAATGAGATTTAAACACTCTGGGATCATCAAGGCCCAGGTGGTTTCCACAGATCTTTCTGAAACACCTCGCCAAAAAGCAATTTATTAGAATAGCAATAAATTAGAATTTATTAGAATGCGCATTTTTTGTTGGCTTTTTCTAATATCTGTCCTACAGTGCCATGCAGTCTTCAAAGAAAAAAATCTAAGTCGAATTGAAACTCCTGGTCAACAGGAATCACCAAAGAGAAAGAATCTGTACTTCAAATACTAAACAATTGTGGACATAGAGAATGAGAGTACTCAGCTATTAGTATGTCAGTTCTGTCATCAAAAGAATTTTTAAAAGAACAAGTTAAACACAGAATAGTCTAAGAGATCAATCAATGAGTGAGAAACAAATAATGGAAAGAAGAGGAGGATGAATAGTAGGATGAGGAGGATTCAGATGAGGATCAGAAAACATTATCCTGGATAAAGGCTTCCTCACTGAGGTAGTAAGAATGATATGTGTAATTAACACCAGAGCTACATTTGTGTTGTTTTGTTTTGAAACAGGGTCTAGCTCTGTTGCCCAGGCTGGAGTGCAGTGATGTGATCATAGCTCACCGAAGGCTTGAACTTCCAGGCTGAAGCGATCCTCCTGTCTTGCTATGTTTCCCAGGTTGGTCTCAAATTCCTGGTCTCAAGTGATCCTCCCTCCTCAGCCTCCCAAAGCACTGGGATTACCGACGTGAGTCACTGAGCCAGACCCAGAGATACATTTTAAGTATATTTGTACATTGCACATGGTTTCCTGTCCATATTTCTTGTATATAACTCTAACTGTTAACTGTTAATACATTTTTCTGATTCGTACCATAGCATAGAGATTTTCTCACTTGATCTTCATGTTGTTCTAAAGGCCATAGTTAAAATAATTGCTTTCTAAAAAATCATATTATGCATGTTTCTATTTATTCACTCTTCTCACACTGTTATTTATATACAGAGTTATGACCAACTTGGGAGAATCCTCAAAGGCAAGGTTTTATTCATTTTTGTGCTTCCTGAGCTCAGCACAGGCTTTGGCACGTAGTAGGTACTTAATGTTGCTATTGTATTCGATTTACTTGAGTTGAAAAGGATGTCTGAACATTCTCTTCTAGTACCCAGAGTGGACAGATGGGTGTGGTGGGGAGGGAGTGATCTCGTTTGCAATGGAGGATCTGAACAGTCATCCCTTTCAGAAGATGCCAGAAAGACAAAAGAAAGATCGGCAACATTGACTAAAGGTAAATGTAAGTCCTCTGTGCAATTCTAACCGTGTGATTCAAGCATTCTCAGAACGTACACCCTCACACTGAAGAAAACAAATTAGATGACCTTTAGTAAATGTGAGTTTCTAGTGTGCAGCCTTTCCGTCAGTTAATTTCTTGAAAACAGCATCTTCATCCATTATTTTAAAAGTCACAGAACTGAAATTCCCATGAATCTCAGAGCAAATGTGTGACTCTTACTAGTTTTGCAACTCTAGGCAAGTTTGGTGGTGTTTCTGAGCCTGAATTTCCTCATCTCCCCAAAAGGGATTATACTCATACCTACTCATGGGGTTATTGTGAGAATCAAGCAATATCAAGAATGTGAAGATTTTAGCAAATAGCCTGGCCCACAGTGAGTGTTCAAACAATTGAAGAAGAAGGAGGAGAAGGCTAGAGGTGGGAGGAGAAGGAGAAACTAGTGTCTAGAAAGATTAAATGAGGCAGTTATATCACCCTGCTTGGATGTGGCACATAGTAGGTCCTCAATAAATGTTAGTTTCCTTGCACACCCTGTGGGTGTTCAGTGAAGTATTGTTGAATTGCTGAATAGTGATCCCTCAATCAATCAATAGCTGAATTAACGAATATTTGACTTGGAATTAAGCAGTTCTGTTTTAGACAGTTTTCTGAGTAAGCAAGTTCTTTGGTGATTTTCTGACCTTACTATGTGAAACCTCCTCCAGACTGAAGGGTTCCGATGTTCTCTCTTCAAACTTCCCTGAAAGTTTTTCTATGTGACACTTTGGGTCATAAATTTAGTAAGAGATGCTGATATCTTACATTGCCAGGTGATTAGAAGATTCTCTGAATAGACAGTACCAGTCCCTTTTCAGTGTTGCAGAGTGGGGCAAATATTCAGGAGCAGGGCCAGGCACTTGATGATGCTCCAGGTGAGCCAAAGCTGAAAGGAATGGGCAATCCTGAGGCTGGATATAATCCATGCGAGTGATGCTCAGAAAGCAAGCTTAGAGATGGAGGTGGCCACATTCTGCCCATATGCAGCCTAAAAAGGAAGGTCCTTCCTGAATCCCTGCCTACCTTCCTTCTTCCCTGTATTCAGTGAATATTTATTCCCGATATGCTTGGCCCTCAGGACACAGTAGTGGTAAGACATAGCTCCTGTACTCATGCAGACCTCTAGTCTAACTGTGCCTGCATCCTCAAGCTAAATGTATCTGCCACTCACTCTAACCTCAGGTCTGAGCAGATACTGTTCAGCTCACCTTCATGTCTTTAAAAAAGATCTTTATATTTTGAAATAATTTTCGATTGACAGAAGCACTACAAAAACACTACAAATAATGGATGTATACTCTTCACTCAAATTCCCCCAATTTTAAAATTTTACTACCTTGGCTTTATCATCTACATACAACATATTCTAAAGCCTTTGGGAGTAATTTGCAGACATGAGGCCCCTTTACGTCTAAGTACTTCTGTATGCATTTTATCAATGAAAGGCATTCTCTTATATACA
The DNA here is from genome assembly GCF_008728515.1 of Papio anubis. Taxonomy (NCBI): domain Eukaryota; kingdom Metazoa; phylum Chordata; class Mammalia; order Primates; family Cercopithecidae; genus Papio; species Papio anubis. The sequence continues at coordinate 101,225,265 of NC_044982.1, read as the reverse complement.
TAGTACCCTTCTCGAAACCAGCAAACTAATGTTAATGGAGTATTATCTAATTTACAGACCATAGTCAAATTTAGTCAATTATCCTGCTAGGGTCCTTTGTAGCAAAAGAAAAAAAAATGGATCCAGAATCCAAACTAGGGACCCACATTGCTTTTAGTTGTTACGTCTTTTTAGTCTTCTTTAACCTGAAAGAGCTCCTCCATCTTTCTTTGTCTTTCATGACCTTCATATCTTTAAGAGCTCAGGCCAGTTGTTTGGTAGATAGTCCCTCAATTCAGGGTTGTCTAATGTTTCTTTATGATTTGGTTCAAGTTGTGCATTTTTGGTGAAGTAGCACAGAAATGATGCTGTGTTCTCAGGACATCGTATCAGGAGGCGTGTAGTAGACTATCGTCCCAGGACTATGATGTCAACTTTGATCACTTGGCTAAGGTGGTATCTCTTAGCTTTCTCTACTACAAAGGTACAATTTTTCTTCTTGTAATTTTTAAATGCTTGGTAAAGAGGTACTCTGAGACTATGTAGACATTCTATTTCTCATCAAAATTTCACTAATTAAATTTAGCATCCATGGATGAGTCTTGCCTGAAAAATTTATTACTCTAGGTGGTTGCCAAATGGTAATTTTCTGATTTCATCATTCTCTATTTATTACCTGGAATTCTACTGTAAGAAAAGAGCTTTCTGTTCTCCATTATTTATGTATACAGCAGGTCCTCAAATACCGTCGTTTTGTTCAACATTGTTTTATTGTAACATTGATGAGAAAAAAATGATCGCTTCCCAGTGGGGCCACTGTGTGTGAGGAGTTTGCATTTTCTCCCCACGTCTGCATGGGTTTTCTCTGGGTACTCCGGTTTCCTCCCACATCCTGAAGATGTGCACATGAAGTTAGTTGGCGTGTCTCCATCATCCCAGTCTGAGTCTGGGTGTGAGTGTGAGTGTACTCTATGATGAGCCAGGATGCCACCCCTTCACAGGGGCCTCAAGATTCCCGCCTTGCACTCTGAGCTGCTGGGATAGGCTCTGGTCATCCACAACCCTGAACTGGAATAATTAGGTAAATAATTATCTTACTTATTTTTTATTAGTCTTTCTTAAATGCATGTATGTCTCACATTTACTTCCATGTTTAACATTAGATGTGTTTGGGGTCTTTATTTAGAAGTTTGACAATGTTTCTCTGACTAGAAACACGCCATAGAAAATTAACTCTTGTTTATATCAATTAGCCTACAGTAAAATTGGTTTCATTACCTGTCATTTTACCTAAGGTCACAATATCCAAGAATCTGTTGACAATGTTAAATGAGGGCTTAACATCTGTATGTGGATGTGCCTAATATAATGTATAAATATACTGATACACATAAAAACATGCACATGCACACATACACACACACACATCAGCACAAATCACCAAAAACATAGTGATTAAAATGACACAAATGGATTATCTTAAAGTTCTAGAAGTCGAAAGTACAAAGTGGGTCTTATTGGGCTAAACTCAAGGCGTCAGCAGGCCTGCATGCCTTCTGCAGGCTCTAGGGAGAAGCCATTTCTTGCCTTTTTCAGCTCCCGGAGGCTGTCTACATTCCCTGGCTCATGGCACCCTTCTGGAAGTCACATCTCTCCAACCTTTGTCTTCATCATCTCGTCTCCTTCTCTGACTCACCTCCCTCCCTCTTTCACTTGTAAGGACTCTTGTGATTACGTTGTTCCTGCCTGGATAATCCAGAAAAATCTCTTACTGAAAATCCTTAAATTGATCATGTTCGCAAAGTCCCTTTTACCATGTAACATACTAAGGTCAACATATTCACAGGTTCTAGGGATTAGGACACGGACAATTTGGGGGACCTTTATTCGTCTACTACAATCAGTATGGACTCACGAAGTCTTATTTTATTTGATGAATTTCAATCGGTGGCATTATTTATTTTGCCTCTCAAATTGTTCGAGATGTGATCAGTGGCAACTCTAATTTTGCTCCCTGCGCCTTTGTTCTTTTGATCTTCCCCATCATTCTTTGAACACTTCCATGCTTTTTGGCACAAGGTGTTCTAGATTCCACTTGTACCTTCCCCGCCCAGTCCTGGAATGAGCCATTTCCTGAGAAGCTCTGCTTTCTTTTATTGAAGAATAATATTTAGATGCAAAGACCTAGACATTTGGTAAGTTCATTGCTACAGGGGACTCTCATTGGACAAGGCTAGGAAATGTGTGTGTATATGTGCGTGTTTTGTGAATATATATGTATACACACACACGTGCATATGTACATGTAGATGTAAATATCCATATATATAAACACACACACTTATACCCCCTCTGCTTATCTGTGTGTCTGTGTGTAGTTTGCATTTTCTCCCCTCGTCTGCATGGGTTTTCTCTAGGTACTCCGGTTTCCTCCCACATCCTGAAGATGTACACATGAAGTTAGTTGGCGTATCTACATTATCTACTTATTTCTGAGTATGTCTCTGTATATAAAAAGTTATGAGTTTATGCTGATACTGCCAATTCCAATCCAACACCACAGGATTTATTCTAGCCTTCTCCATTTCCATATTTGTAATTCCCTTCTCTGACATTGAGAACTCTAGCTCTCATTATCCATAATATATTTTACATGTTTGTTCAACCTTAAAACTATTTACAGTAGTTTTTGCAATTGCTAACCCATACTCCTGTGTAAACAGATCTATTAAACTAGTTATGTATTTGTTTATGGTTCTTTTTGTCATTAGCTGGAAGCTACACAGTCAAAATATGGAATTCAAAGTTTCCTTGGGTTAATTCTCCATCTCTGCCTTCAGTGCCTTTGGGTCTCCATGATCCTTTGATCTTGTTTTCCACAACAAGAATGACCATTTCACTTCGCCAAGCCAATGTTGATCAAAAACTGCAAATCAATTGGAAAGCCTTCCTGTTGGAGTCAGCCTGTGTGATAGCTTCCTTACAGCCATTTTTATTTTGTCTTAAATTGTTTTCTTTTCTCTGGGTCCCTTCAATCAAAATAAATGGCGCATAAGGGTATGAAGGTGACCTCTCACCATTCTAATCTTCCATGGATCCTTCCAGATAAAACATGTAAAGCCTTGTAGAATCAATGAAAACAACCCCCTGGTTAGAGAAAATGGCAAAGACCATTAAAAGGATGAGCAAAAAGAAGTTGAAGTCATGCAATCATGTTCTTTGCAATTCTACCATTTTTGGTTCTCCCAATCGCAGTAATATTTTGTTTACATATCTATAATGTCTAGGATTTCTGCTTGATCTTTGCAGCATCCATTGAGCATAAGGAGGTGGATATTACTTTTCTCATCTTATCAAAGAGAAAATTGAGGTTCAGGTAGATTAAATAACTGACTGGAGCACCCTGCTTACTCTGTGGTCAGGACCAGAACAGAAATCTCCTGTGGAGAAATTTGTTTTTAATTTAAAAAGCTCTATTACAAAAGCACATTTCTTACTATAGCAAATTAAATAATTTATAGGTGCATAAATAAAAGTTAATAGTCTTTCCCCCCTCTCCCCACATGTCGCCAATGTTCACCGTATAGGGTGAGTCCTTCTACATTTTTAGCTTTCAAGAAATGTATGAAGTCTTGAGACCCTCACAAACTCCAAGATTCCAAGAGTATCTGGTCCCTGTGAGATGAGGGAACTGAAACAAAAGATGCAATTCACAATGCCAATCTAATGCTCTGATGCACTGACTGTCTTCAGACCTGCTAGGGATGGATGCTCAAATTATAATTGCTGAAGAGAAAGGAGGTTCTATTCCCTGGAGTCCCCACGGTCCTTGGGGACCATGATGGTTAACTTTATGTGTCAACTAGAGTGGGCTATGGGGGTACCTCAATTAAACAACGTGCATGGGTGTATATGTGGGTGAGGTTGTTTTTAGCATTTAAATTGGTGGACTTCCCTCCCCAATGGGGTGGGCATCATCCAATCTGTTAATGGCATGAATACAACAAAAGGTAGAGGTGGAGGAAGAAGGAATTGGCCTCTTTTCCTGCCTCACTGCTTGAGCTGGGACATTCTATCTCATCTTCTTTGGCTCTTGAGCTGGAACTTACATGGTCAGCTCCTCTGGTTTTCAGACCTTTGGACTCATACTGAATTACGCCATCAGTTTCTTGGGTCTCCAGATCATGTCATGGGATTTCTCAGCTTCTGTAATCATGTGCTTACACTCTCTCTCCCTCTCTCTCTCTCTCTCTCTCTCTCTCTCTGTCTTCCTCTGGATAATACTGACTAGCATGGAAACATACAAATGGCTTCTCAGTTACTTCTGAGTTTTCATTTTTACTGTCTCTAAATTGGGAATCATGACCCAGTTACACTCTGAATTTTTGTTAGCTGGATAAACCCATGATAAATAACCCACTTGCTATGTCCTTCTCAGAAAATTTTACATTCTTAATATATTCCCATACAGGGGAGGCCATGAATTGTTAGCAGTGTGCAAGAAGACGTGAAAGGCTTTCTCTTCCTCTTGGGGAGTATTCACTTTATTTGGGGAGCTGAACAGCATTGCCAACAACCTCTGACTCTCAACTCACCATCCTTCCCTAGGAATCCTCACCTTGTTTTCTATCTGTGCCTTCTTTAGCAGCCAGGACTCTCTTGGAGGGCTAGTGATATCCAGTTCTAGCCCCGGGTAATTCTGCTGGACTGTTCTGTCTCCAGGGAAGGTGCAGGCTCTTTCAACCTCTTTCAGGTTCCCATATTTAAAAGAAGCATGAATCAAGCACCATAGCTGCAGAAACTGATGTCTGTAATTCAATGTAGGGAATGAAGAACTCTCCAGGGACTTTTCTTCAGAAATTCACACAAAGCCCAGCAGTGGATATCAAATTCCTGCCCTCAACTCTCTTCAGTGGGGGTTTCCCAAGAATCAAGGAATTCATAGATTTGGGTTCTAGCCACCTCTGGCATGATTCCTTGCACAATTTGCTTCAGTCTCTGAGTCTCATTTTACCCTTTCATGACAGGGATTGTTTTGACTGGATGAGATTTTCCTCTCTTCCAGTCCACACATGCTAGACTTTGAGACTCAGCCACTATTCAGATTTCACACAGCCTTTTCTTTGCCCACATGCCTTGACGAGAACTCAGGTCTTGAGCTCAGCCCCCAAGCTCTTATTCATTAATAGTAGGGATTCTCTTTGCTAAGGGCCAGCCAGACCCTGGACCACTTTTCTTTGCTCATAAGAGGTCAGGCAATCTATTCTCCTCCTCTAATTAGAATGGGGCTAGGGTCACAAACCCAGTGTTGTAGTAGAGCCTGGTGAATAAATGCCCATTCACTGTGGAGGCATTAGAATTTACAAGAAAAATCCAGCACAGATTTTTCAGCCAGCCTACCTACCTCCCAGAAGGCTCATAGGTTCTAAAATTAATCACATCCTTTTATTTTTCCCCTATTCCTATTCCGATTTTATATTGTTACTCACCCCAGCAAGATGGTCAAAGGTTTAGTTCAGCGGTTTCCAACCTGGGGTCTCCAGATCTGTGGGGAATCCATGAAGGGAATCGTGGAAGTCTTTGAGCTATTTTCAATATTTCCAAAAGCCTGGCAGAAATTGTATATTATTCTAGATAAGGCTGCATAGGCTAACTAAAATGTCAAGTTGCTTAACTTTCTGGCCAAATCCTATCTGTTCATTGTGTAGCTTTAGTTATTAGGCGTTGATCTAAAATTGGAACTGGATGACATGTGTGTCTTTGATGAATAAGAAGGGAGAAACACTATTAGTTATACATGCAGGTGGCTCATTAGACAAAATATTTTAAGGTATGGGGTCTATGTGGAAAAAATAATAAAAGGGGCCCTTGATAGTAAAGAAATTAGAATCCCAGCCTAGCTGCCCACAGGCTTAACCCACAAATTGTCTTCACATTACCATTTCAGTCTTGCTTAGAGAGAGGCTTGAATAAAGTTGTCAACAGCAATGATTCCTTTTCCTTGGCATATATGGATCTGCTGTGGAGGAAAGCCAGTTATCTGCCTAGACAAACATTTTCCAAATTGAGAAACCTTTAAAGAAATTCTAAGGGAGTTGTGGAAATAAGAGGTACAGCAGGGAGAAATGATGGGTTCCTAAAATCTGCGGGTGTGCCAGGGCTGGTATGTGTGTGTTGGGGTACATATGAGTGAGTGTGTGTGTGTGTGTGTGTGTATGTTGGGGGCAGATAGGTTGGAAAGAATCTAGATGTATGTTTGTATGATTGATTGATGGGTGTAGAGTGGAAGTGAGTGACAATTTGTGTGAGTGAGTCTATGGTTGTGTGTCGATGATGGCTGGTAGAAAAAATGTGTCTATGAAATTATATGCAGTGTGTGTGTGTGTGTGTGTGTGTGTGTGTTCATGGATGAGGAGCTGGATATGGATGGGTGGGGAGGCGAGCAGACAGTCAGGGCTATGTGCACACTTGTGTGTGGATATGCCACGAGTGAAGTAGAACCCTGGAGTCTCCTGATATAAACATTTGAGAGAATCTCTCCCTTAAGCATCTGCAGAGTGCAAATACAATAGACAGAGTTTATGATTTCATAGATTCTAAATAAATGGAGGGTTAAATCAAGTTCACCTGAAACAAAACAATAAAGTGGCTGGTGAGACAGAATCCGGCAGAGGGCTGCTGATCATATCTTCCCGACCTATCCACAAAGATTGGCTGCTTTCTCTCCCCAGCTCTTTGGCCCTGTCTGTTAGGGAGCAAGAACACCTCGGTGGGGATTGTTGGGAAGAAGAAATGAATTCCGTCCTGACCAGACAAACAAGGGGTCTGGGGATCCTTTCTATGGATATGAGAAGGTAAAACAGTCAAGAGGTAGCGGGTTCCCCTCTCAGCAGCTTCTGGGGAGTTCAATTGTGAGGTTCCCAGCTGGCTGGAATCTTGAGAGCTTGTGGTTCTGGAGAGTATGATAGGAGGAAGGGGAAGAATACTATGAACTCTGCTTTATGATGGAAGTCTAAATCACACCTGGCTGCTTTTATCGCAGAGGCCAAGATCTGCTGTTTGCCCTCAGTTATCCCTGCCTGACTTATCCAGACTTTAGCAGAGTCTCTCATGAACATGTGTCTCCTGGTCCCAAAGCTGTGGCTTCACAACAGAGCTCCCATTCTCAGCACAGGAAAGTTTTCCATTGGTGGTTGTTTTGCTCTGCTTTTCGCCTGTTAGATCCATTCCACAACATATAGGGAATTTCTTTTGCTGGTGTCTCTACATCCAATCAGTAATTTCTCAGTGCATATTTATAGGCCTCACAATGCCTGGACTGAAGCCAGAATGTCCAAAGCCAGCCAGTATGTGAGGAATAGGGGCTTTGATGTGCAACCGTTGCATCTTGGGTGAGTCCGACAGGCCAGGCTCAGGTCCCTGGAGACTTGGGTGCCCCATACATCTCTCTTCCCTCTTTGTCTCCATCTTAAGGTAGGCTGCCCACTTCAGGCCTTCTTCCCTTTAATCAAATGCACTTTCAGAAGCCCAGATCTGATCGTCTTACTCTGGCTCAAAATTTTTTCTCTGCAACAAAAACCCTAAAATCCTTTACTTGATATCTCAAGTCTTGATTGGGCCTTTAAAATGATATTCTGTTGCTGCCATCATCATTGCTGTTGTTTTGTTTTTGTTTTTTAAATTTTTTTGTTTCCTTAGGTTATTGGGGAACAGGTGGTGTTTGATTACATGAGTAAGTTCTTTGGTGGTGATTTGTGAGATTTTGGTGCACCTATCACCCGAACAGTATACACTGCACCCTATTTGTAGTCTTTTATCCCTCACTCCCTTCCCACCCTTTCCCCCTGAGTCCCCAAAGTCCATTGTGTCATTCTTATGCCTTGGCATCCTCATAGCTTAGCTCTCACATATCAATGAGAACATACGATGTTTGGTTTTCCATTCCTGAATTACTTCACTTAGAATAGTAGTCTCCAATCTCACCCAGGTTGCTTCGAATGCCATTAATTCATTCCTTTTTTATGGCTTAGTAGTATTCCATCATATATATGTATGCATATATATGTGTGTGTGTGTGTGTGTGTATGCCACAGTTTCTCTATCCACTCGTTTATTGATGGGCATTTGGGTTGGTTCCACGTTTTTGCAATTGCAAATTTTGCTGCTATAAACATGTGTGTGCAAGTATCTTTTCCATATAATGACTTCTTTTTTTTCTAGGTAGATACCCAGTAGTGGGATTGCTGGATCAAAGAGTAGTTTACTTTTAGTTCTTTAAGGAATCTGCACACTGTTTTCCATAGTGGTTGTACTAATTTACATTCCCACTAGCAAAGTAGAAGTATTCCCTGATCACCACATTCACACCAATATCTACTATTTTTTTATTTTTTGATTGTGGCCATTCTTGTAGGAGTAAGGTGGTTTTGATTTGCATTTCCCTGAACATAAGTGATGCTGAGTATTTTTTTAATATCTTCATTGACCATTTGTATATCTTCTTTTGAGAATTGTCTATCCATGTCCTAGGCCCACTTTTTTATGGAATTGTTTTTTTTTTCTTGTTGATTTGTTTGAGTTCATTGTAGATTCTGGGTATTAGTCCTTTGTCAGATTCATATATTGTGAAGATTTTTTTCTACTTTGTGGGTTGTCTGTTTACTCTACTGACTGTTCCTTTTTTCATGCAAAAGCTCTTTAGTTTAATTAAGTCCCAGAAATGAATCTTTGTTTTTATTGCATTTGCATTTGGGTTCTTGGTCATGAAATCCTTGCCTAAGCCAATGTCTGGAAGGGTTTTTCCAATATTATCTTCTAGAATTTTTAGAGTTTCAGGTCTTAGATTTAAGTCCTTAATCCATTTTGAGTTGATTTTTGTATAAGGTGAGAGATAAGGATCCAGTTTCATTCTCCTACCTGTGACTAGTCAATTACCCCAGCACCATTTGTTGAAAAGGGTGCCCTTTCCCCACTTTATGTTTTTGTTTGCTCTGTTGAAGATCAGTTGGCTATAAGTATTTGGGTTTATTTCTGGGTTCTCTATTCCATTCCGTTGGTCTATGTGTCTATTTTTTATACCAGAACCATGCTGTTTTGATGACTATGGACTTAGAGTATAGTTTGAAATCAGGTAATGTGATGCCTCCAGATTTGTTCTTTTTCCTTAGTCTTGCTTTGGCTGTGCAGGCTCCTTTTGGTTCCATATGAATTTTAGAATTTTTTTTTCTAATTCTGTGAAGAATGATTGTGGTATTTTGATGGGAATTGCATTGAATTTGTAGATTGCTCTTGACAGTACTGTCATTTTCACAATATTGATTCTATCCATCCATGAGGATGGGATGTTTTTCAATTTGTTTGTGTCATCTATGATTTCTTTCAGCAGTGTTTTGTAGTTTCCCTTGTAGAAGGCTTTTACATCCTTTGTTAAGTATATTGCTAAGTATTTTATTTATTTTTGCAGCAATTTTAAGAGGAGTTGAGTTCTTGATTGGATTCTCAGCTTGGTCACTGTTGGTGTATAGATCATTATTAACTACATTTTTAACATTTACATTCCCATCCGCAGAGTAGAAGTGTTCCCTGATCACCACTTCCACACCAACATCTACTGTTTTTTTATTTTTTAACTACATTTACAGCCTCTCCTTTTGCACTGTTCAAACAAGTTTTTCCCTAAGGCTGTCGAGCACAGGCTAAGGAAAGAGAAAAGAGAAAATTACACAGTAGAGGGAAGAACCTGTCCACCTACATTTCCTTCTAATATTTTCAAAACTGTGTTGTTACATTTTTAATCAATCTGAAATTCACCTTTATGAAGGATTTTTGTTTCAACATGGATAGCCAAATCTCTCTACCCTATTACAGTATTCATCCTTTTCCCACTGAAAAATCTAAATCTATAATTTAAAAAAAATCCATATGGTCTCTTACAGAAATTACTATTTTATTCTTCTGATATATTTATCTGTTCAAGTGGTCAACAAATTACAATCCACTGGTCAAATTTGGCCCACCATCCATTTTTTGTGCAGCCCATAAGCTAAGAATGATTTTACATTTTTTAATTGTTTAAAGAAATCAAAAGAAGAATATTTCCTGAAACATAAAAATACATGAAATCAAAATTTCAGTGTCCATAAATAAAGTTTTACTGGAACACAGAACCTTCGTTTGTTACATATTGTGTTTGGCAGTATTTACACAGCTGAGCTTAGCAGTTGTAACAGAAACCCTGTGACCCACAAAGTTGAAAATATTTACTCTCCTTACAGAAAAAGTTTGCTCATCCCTGATTTATTCCAAAACCAATATAGCATTGTTTAAATTACTCTAATTGATAAATGGTTCAATACCTACTAGGCCACAGAGGACTCAAGTTTCATGGGACCTAGAGCTGATATAATTTGCAGGTCATCTTAAAAAAGAATACCGAATTACAGTTACAAAATTAAGTGTAAAAGTAAATTCTTATTGAGAATGAAAAAAAGATCACAATAAATTACACATTCTTAAAATTTTTTAAAAAAACACTTTAACTTTTCAATTTTTTGTAGTTTTAAAAAAATTTTAAACATTTTTTGTTTAAAATACTACAAACATCACAAAATTCAGAAAAAATAATATATTATCCATATTAAGTAACTGCTGGACACACTTCTGGAATGCTTTTTTGTCCTTCCATTTTTAGGCTAAACAGAACTTGTCACTTTCCTCAACATGAAAATGATTTTGCAATATCTTCCACAGGGAGAATAAAAAGTGGGTCTAACTTTCCTTTAACACAATTAATTAAAATGTAGGTTTCTGTCTCACTATAGATAGCTTTATAAAGTTTCTTTTAGCATCGTACGTAGCTATTGGTATTGCCAGTTAATGTTTTAAGATTTTTGCCAAATTTGGAAAAGCCTCTAGCCAATTTCACTTACACCTGAACTGTAAGGTTTTGGAGCCTTCCAAGTTTTCTCGTGTTGTAATTAATCTGAAACACTCTGAACTGACAACACTTGTTAACCATTTTCATGTCAATACTCTTGTTGTAGTGGTAAATTATAAGTGTAAGTTATTTTTGTTGACAGTAACATCTTGTATCAAATCGGCAATAAATGTCAATATTTTCCCAGTGTGTTCCTGTGATCCACTCATCTTCATTACTTGGCTTATCAAACAATCTAGGAGCTTATTCATAACTTCTATTTAAAGCATCTCTCTTTCTCATTGATAATTACCACTCTTGATATAACCAGCGATTTTTTTTACTATTTTCTTCTCTGTCTTGCATAATTTCTGTTAATTTTATAAGTCATCTTTATCATTTTGGTTTCCCATTTCATTTATTCTTTGACTTATTTCTCTATTCTTTAATAATAAATTTTAGAATGACAAAAGAAGCTACTCTTTGCATCCATCCAAATCAGGAGTCTATTTTTTATGTCTATTGAACTGTTCCAAAACTCCTTCCAAATTGCAGTTAAAAGAGTGTATTTGTGCTTTATCAACTTTACGAATAAATTTTTCATCTCACTTGCTTTCTGGTTTCTCTCTTTAAAATGAATTTTGAGTTCTGGAAATATCATTGCAAGCATATAACACAGCTTTAGCAATGTGTTTAGGTTCTGGCCAAGGGGAAGTTGAGATTGGGATAGATGTATAGAGTTTCTATCACTTCTGTGTATGACTTGGTTAATGCTAAGCCATACAATGTAGCTGAAGCCCTCAGCAACTGCCATGGTGCCACCACCCAGCCTAAGCCCATTCTGCTACTACTCCAACATGGGACACAAGTTCAAGTGTGACTGCATGGAAGGCAGAGCCAAAAAAGAAATGTGCTTGGGAAATCTTATTTCGGCAACTTTTACAAAAACATAAGACCATAAGATATCAGCACATAGCCACATGCCTCCCAGGACCTAGAGAGGGGCCAGGCAAGTGACAAGTCCTGATATTCAAGTTTGTTAGTTTCACGAGAAATCCAGCTCTGCTAGTGAGACATGTTTCCCTTCATTATCCATTCTCAAAGTTGCCTTGGCTCTACATTTTTCCCCTTTTCTATGTACTTGATTGTCAATGTGTCAAGTTCTATGAAAAACCTTTAGGATTTTATTCGGATTGCATTGACATTATGGATAAATTTGGGTTCTATTCTCATCATTCCAACACCACATCTTCTAATCAAGATTGAGTTATATCTGTTCACTCCTTCAGGCTTTTTTTGTTTTACATCTTTCAATAAAGGTTTGCATTTCTCATAATATATGATTTTCACTTACTTGCTCTCTAAACCATCTATTTTTGTTTGTGAATCTTAAATCATATTACTAAATTACTTGTTAGTTCTAATATTTGCCAGTAGCCTAGGCAGAGGATTATATTGTCTGCTCGTAAAAAGGATATTTTTGTCTCTGCTTCTCTGATATTTATAACCTTTCTTCTTTCCTGTCTTCATCATATAGGGCTTCAAGTACAGTGCTAATGTTTCCAGCAGATTCCTTAATCTCGTAAAAGGAGTTGCTCTCTATTTCTGGTTTTCTAAGAGGCTTCTTTTGATTAATGAGTTTTGTATTTGTTTGAAATGGATGTTGAATTAGAACACATATTTGTTTTTAATGTGCATTGGCTTAAGCAAATAACTTTTCCGTTGTCTATTAGTGCAATTATTTACCTAAGTAATTTTTCTAATAATTATTTATCTTTTAAGTTTTTCTTCATAAAGGTAGATTTTCCTTTTAACACATCAGTGGAATAAATTTGATAATATATCATTTAATGTATTTGTGTCTATTTTTACAAATAAGACTGAACTACTATTATTTCCCACATGCTGTCATTATCAAGTTTTGGTATTGGACTGAAGTGAGCCTCTTAAGTGAGCTACCTGGTTTTCCATATCTTTATATTCTCTAGAAAAGTTTATGTAATACAGGAACTACCTTTCTTTTAAATGTTTTCTAGGACTAATATACAAAGTTGCCTAGGCCTAGCATCATTTTTAGAGATAAATTTCTAACTACCTTTAAACTTTCTTCTATATTTATTCTATACTTGGATTTCCTATTTCATAAGCCAATGTGGTGAAGAATATTTTCTTGAAAAATAATATACATTTTATCTATATTTGCAACACAATTAGTATTCGCTTGTAATTTTCAATTCATCTGTAGCTTTGTCTCCTTTTTAAATGCAATTGATTATTTATGTCATAGCTCATCTTTCATTATGTAAATGCCAAAAATTTGTCTATTTCACTGGTCCTTTTAAGAAACAACTTTAGATTTTTTGACCAAATTTACTTATTGCATTGCTTGACTTTTTTTTTAAATTAATTTATTACTCCATGGAGGAGGTAGAGTCGTTAGTATTCTTTTCTTAGCTTCTTGAGTGAGAAACTTTGTTTACTAAGATTTGATTTCTTGCTAACTAATAAATGCACTTAAGCTACACATTTTCCTCTGGGACTTATTTGGCCACATCTCACAGGTTTTCTACTTAATGTTCCTGCTGTGGCTTTATTCTAGTCTTGGAAATGCAAAAATGTTTTCTAAACACGATACAAATCATGTAAGCCATAACAGGAAAAATTGATAAATTTTACTACATCTGGCCAGGCCCAGTGGCTCACACCCATAACCCTGGCATTTTGGGAAGCCGAGGCATGTGGATCACCTGAGTTCCGGAGTTCAAGATAAGCCTGGGCAACATGGGGAAACCTCGTATCTACTAAAAATGCAAAAATTAGCCAGGCATGATGGTGTGCCCCTGTAATCCCAGCTACTCGGGAGGGTGAGGTGGGAGAATCTCTTGAACCTGGCAGGTGGAAGCTGCAGTGAGCAGAGATCACACCACTGCACTCCAGCCTGGGTGACAGAGTGAGACTATGTCTCAAAAAAAAAATTAATTAATTAAAAAATATTTTAATACATCAATAATAAAATATTCTATAGTTTAAAAGACAAAAACAGACTTGAAAATAATATTTTCTTCATATAGAATAATTAAATATCTAGATTAATTTATATAAAAATAAATAGTAATTTCAATAAGTCAGTAAAAAACAAACCAATATAATACTGGACAGAATTTTACAGAAAAGGAGATAAAATAAGTATTCAGTAAATATCCCAAGTAACCAGCTAAATGAAAACAAAAGCAACAGAATGAAACTCTTTCTCATTCAATAGATTTGGAAAGGGGGAATCCCAGGAAGGAAAGTACAAGAGAGGTAGAGCCTGAAAGTCTGTGTGTAAAGAAAATTCAACAGCCATTCAGTATAAAAACTCTCAGCAATCTTGGACTAGAAGTGAGCTTTTTCATCTGATAAGGGGCATTACAAAACAAACAAAAATTAACATCATATTAATAATGAAATAGTTAATGCTTCCACCTTAAGATCAGGAAAAAAAGGCCATTCAGATTACCTCTAGTCAGCACTGTACTAGATGTCTTAGCCTTTGGACTAAAGTAAGAAAAATAAGCTCAAAGCATAAAAGCAAAAAATAAGTAAAAGTGCCTCTATTTCTATATGGCAATACGTAGAAAACCTCAAGGGATCTATAAACTAATTAATTAAACTGAATGAATTCAGTAAGATCACAAAATAAAAGGTAATATACAAAAGTCAATTGTATATTTATATTCTAGCTGCAAATAATTAGAATACAAAATCCAAACTTTAAATTACAAGTACAGCAAACTGTGTAAAACAATAATCGATTTTAAGAAGATGTGCAAGATGTGTACATTAAAAACTAAAAAAGAGAAAAATCAAAGGATATTTAAATAAATGAAAAGATATAATATGTTTATGTATTAGAAGACTCAATACTCAATATTATTAAGATGTCAGTTCTTTGCAAATTAATGTATAAATATAATTCTCCATCAAAAATCCCAGCACGCTATTTTTGTAAGAATTAACAAGCTGTCATTAAAATTTTAATGGAAATGCAAAAGACTTAGAACATCCAAAGCAATCTTGAAAAACACAAACTTCGAAATTCTTACACTACTGATTTCAAGACTTGCTGTAAAGCTTCAGTAACGAAGACAGTGTGGAATTAGTGAAAGATGGACATATAGATCATCGATCAGAATAGGAAGTCCAGAAAGGGACCCAAACACATATGGTCAATTGATTTTTGACATACATACTAAGGGAATTCAATGAAGAAAGGATAGTCTTTTTTCCAAATAGTGCTGGAACATTTGGATACATACATGCAAAACAAAAATGAACCTCAATCTTAATCAATGGAACAAAACAGACAGCCCAGAAATAAATTCACATTTTACAGTCATTTAATTTTTGACAAGGGAGTCAAAGAAATTAAATAGTAAGAGAAATGTCTTTTTAACAAATGATACCAGATAACCAGATGTCCTTATAGGAAAAAATGGATCTCAACCCCTGCCTCACAACAAACACAAAAATTAATTCAAGATTTATCATAGACACAAATGTAAAAGATAAAATCATAAATATTTTAGAGGAAAACATAAAAGATTTGAGAATAGGCTAACGTTCCTTAATTCACAAAAAACAATTGCCATTAAAAATTGATTTCATCAAAATTAAAAACTGCTTATCATAAGACACTATTAAGGAAATGCCTTGACAGGCGTCAGATTGGAAATAAATATTTCTAAATCATTTATCTGACAAAGAACAGGTATCCTGAATATAAATAAACTCTACCACCAATAATAAGAAGACAAGTCATTAAAAATGGAGGAAATATTTTAATACTTCACAAAATAAGATGTATGTATGACCAAAAAGCAGATAAAAAAGAGCTTAACATCATTAGTCATCAGAAAAATGTGAATTAAAATCATAATTAGACACCTGTACATATTTGTCAGAATGATTACTGTTAAAAATGACCGATAACACCAAATATTGGCAAGACTGTGGAACAACTGAAACTCTTATACAATGTTAGTGAGAATATAAAATGGTACAATAACTTTGGTAAAGGTCTTTCAGTTTCTAATAAACACACACCTACTTTATGACCCAGTAATTCCACTATCAGGTATTTACATAAGAAATGTTAAAATAATGTACAGAACAAGACTTGTGTAATGATACTCACAGCAGCTTTATTCATAATAACCCCAAACTGGAAGCAGCCCAGGTGTGCATCAATGGGAGAATGGATAAATATATGGGGATATATTCATACACTGGTGTAATACCCCACAATAAGAAGGAGTGGATTACTGCTGCCCACACCATCCTGGATAAATCTCCAAGACATTATTCTGAGTGGCAAAAGTCTCTAACAAAAGAGTCCATACTGTGAGATTCCACTGATGTGAAGTTCAAGAACAGGCAAAATTAATCCATGGTGGAAAGTAACTAAAACAGTCATTAACCCTGGAGGACAGTAGCAATGGTGGACTGACAATGGAAATTTCTAAGATGACAGCAAAGTTCAGAACCTTTATAGAAATTTGGGCATCATGAAGTAGATACAGGTTTATAAAAAACTGACAGACCTTGTTCCAAAGATGTTGTACCATTTTTACTTCCACTAGCAGTGTATGAGAATTTCAGTTGTTCCAAAATCTTGCCAAGTTTGTTGTTTTCAGTCATTTTAAATTATAACCATTCTGGCCGGTATGGGCAAGTATCTAATTTTGCTTTTGTATATGCATTAGTCAAAATTCATGTACCCTCAAGATTTGTGCATTTCATTGTATATAAGTTTTATTTCAAAGGAAGAATATACTGTAAATAAATGTTGAACTGGAGCTGATAATATAAAAGCTGAAATATTGATGGGAGAGTATACTGATACTGTACTTGACTTTGAAATGCACCAAAAATTAGATGAATTAATAGGTGGATAGAGAGATGGATAACTAGACAGATATCTGATAACTAGGCAGATATCTGATAAAGTGAATATACAGACTGTAATGGTAGAAGCTGAATGGTGGGTATAACGGTATTCTTTCAATTTTGAAATTCTTTCAACTTTGCTAAGTGTTCGAAATTTTTCACAGTAAAATGCTAAAAAAAATGAAGAGGAAGCTTCCAACTCTTTAAATGTCTTAAGCGTGAATCTTACAGGAGCCCTCACTGTATCAACCCAGTCAGGACTCTCCCTACAAATGAGGGAGTACTGCCCCAGGTGGCTCCCGAAGCTGTTATAAATTCAGACAAAAGGGTTTCTTCCTTTCCATGGCCCTATTCCTTTTAAAAAGGAGTCAGAATACAATGCTTTCCTTTAATGCTTAAGCGTTCATTTATGCCTTCCAAGTCATACGAATAGTAGAGAAAAGCTGAGAAACAAACATATTCGGAACTTGACAAATGCCTTTCTGTCAACAAAACGGGAGAAGCTAGAGCCTGAGATATTATGCGCTTTGACAGAACTAGTCAATTATAGTTTTCAGAAGTAATAACTTGAAGTTGTTAAAAAATATATCAGATGTACATGGAGAGCCAGAGTTTACCTCCAATCCATCTATTAATGCTCTCGGGCTGAACAATCTGCTTCTGGGAGATAAAAGTCTTTGTAAAGGGATTCTCTGTAGTGTGGGATCTGGAGATGGCTGACAGGAGAGCTGCAGGTAGGAGCTTGAGTTAGAGAGAAGCACAGTACTGAGAGAGGAGTTGAGAGTCAGCGTGATTAAGGTCACCACAAAGTTGGCTTCAAAGCCTCTCTAACATGATCTTTTGTTGGCTTGCTTTGGAGTCCACATGCCCCAGATTTTTCTGTTCAGTGCCAATGTCAGGCACTTGTCTTGTTTGGTTAAAGGCAGCACAAAAATGCATAATTAAACATGAGTTCCTCTGGATGTGTTTGCTATAAGTCTGTCACAGTGAGAAATTACTACATCAGAAGAAAAAAGTTGTTGAACAAGCATCACACTAATTTTTTTGTTTGAAAAGCAATCATTGGAGTAGCAATAATGGTATTAGGAACTCCTATGTATTGGTCCCACTGTGTGGGACATGCTGCATCACACGCTTTGCCTACACTGCCTCCAAACCTCAAAACTTACCCTGGATGTCAACTTCACACATTGGAAAACCAAAGCTCAAAGTGGGTAAGCACCCCACATCACCCAGCAGGTAAGCAGTGAGGCCAGTTTGAATCAAATCTTCCTGTCTCCAAAATCCATGTTCTTTCTATTTTGCCCCCTTTGTGCATCCTGTGACCATTCTACTTCCATATTATATTTCTTTCTACTCCACTGAAGACTGGGGGATTCAGGTGGTCTCATTATTTAAATAGTACCACCAGCCATGTCATTCACAGTTGTCTTGAAGGCAACCTGAGGCCCCAATATACCAGGCTTATACCCAGAAAGCCAAATTGAGACAGGGCCTCCCTGGACTGCAGGGCAGAACTCAGCCCTCCTATCTCTAGAAAATGCAAGATGTGTCTTTTACCTTGAAGGTTTGGGGTGAGAGCTGGTACAGGAGCTTCCTGGGTATAATGGGCACGTTCCAGGAGTTTCATACCAGTGTACTGAATCGCTCTGTGAAGTATCCCACGCTTACACTACCCACAGTTCCATGAATTAAACACCCAGTGATATGCAAGTCAAGGTCATGGTCATCTACCATGGCTGGATATGACTCCCATGTCAGTCAGTCATTAGCTCAGGAAATTCCCCAAGTCCTGTAACCTAACTTGACTTAACCGACTAAATTTTCTTGGAGTTTTGGTCCATTATTAAGACTTCATGAGATAAGCAGTTTCACTTTGAAATAATGGTCTTCAGCAATCAGTTTTTCCTAATTATATTAGCAAATTTCTAGAAATATGCACTCTTTAAATAAGCTTTATCTAGCCCAATATCAGGACAAGGATGGTGACATGCAACACATCGAGTGGGATGAATCTAGTTCTGAATCCAGTTTTCACTGGGTGCCTGCTCTGTGCCAGGCATAGTGCTAGATGCTTTACCTCTAGTATTTTATTTAATCTTCATAACATCTATGCAAAGTGAATACTATTACCCACATTTTACAGTAGAAATTGAAACTGAGAGAATTTCACTTACCTAGCTAATATATGGCAGAATCTAGATTCAAGTCCAGGTTTTACTTACTCCAAGTGCAATGCTCTTTCTAACGTATGCTTTGTTTTTAGATCAGCTAACCCTGGAAATTAAAAACTCTTATTTAAAGGGTTTAGTTTTTATGGCTTACATCAAGCAAGTGACTATAGAAGGCCAATCCACTATGGCAGTGGTTCCTAACTGGGGGGAATTTTGCTTTCCAGGGGACATTTAGCAAGGTCTTGAAACATTTTTTGTTGTCACTACTGGGAAGGTGCTCCTGGCATCTAGTGGGAGAGCCCAGGCATGCTGCTGAGCATCCTACAATGCACAGGACAGCACCCACTGCCCCAACAACAAAGAAGTGTATGAACTAAAATGTTAAGAGTATCAGTATTGGGAAACCTAGAGTATCGTATCAGGAGATAGGACATGAGGGAGGGGAGAGCTGGAGAGAACTAGGAATGTATCTGAATTAATACTTACAAATATTCACTATAGCGTGAGAGAAGATGTTATCTGTATCTATTCTCCTAACACTGTTTCTTATCTAGATTCAGAAGTATTAAGAAGAATCAAAGTTTGAGAACAATCATACATCATTAATGTTACAAAGCATGAACAACACAAACCAGTCACTTAACTTTTTAGGTCCCACAACCCACTTTCTGTTTGGGGAAGGGAAGAGTTGCAGGTTTTCAGAGCTGAACCCCACCATGGAGTTCTCAACCCGCAGGCTGTGAGGCCTGAGGGTGAACAATGAAGGGAGATAGTCACAGGGAGGACTTACTGCCAAAAATCTGCAAACCTGTACCTGTGTATACACATACTGCAGTTTTCCAAATGTTTTTGGTTGATGTCTTGATCAATAAAAGACAGACTCTTTTGAAAACATTATGAATAGGTTTGCATTACTTATCTTTCATGATAAGTGTATTGAAGAATTAAATTACTCTCCTAGTGAGTGTATAGCATTATGACTATGGACCTAAAAGCATTTTGTAGAAGTCTGTAACCAAAGTAGAGCATGAGATTTCACTGGACCCAGTATGGAAACTACCACCAGTGCTGGATAGCTTGATACCTATGTCAGCCTTGTGGAACAGTGTGCAGAGTTGGTATAAGTTGGTGAAGCAATTTTTCTGATTAATTCTGATGTCAATCAGACTTTGACATGATAGCCAGATCTGGACATTGCAAGCAGCTGGCCTTCCAAATTCCCAAGAGGACTCCATGCCCAGTCTTCAGGATAGAGGGTGGGGCTGCACTACACCTCCATTAATGGACTCAGCCCTGGACCCCAGTCAACACATGTCACATCATTCCCCCATAGAAAAAGGATCCTCCTAACAATTTCCTGGCAGGGGCTTTATTTCCTGAGAATAAATTTGGCTGACCGCCAATTGTATGAAGGTGAGAATGTAATTTAGAGATAGAAGAAAAGAAAGAAGCTAGACTTGGAGATGATATCCTCACATAAACTTCACAGTAAAAACCAATCTGGTGGTTCCATAAGACACTCGAAACTTAATAATCCCACCTAGTGTGTTCCTACAAAATTTTGCTAATTATCTGCCAAACATGCAAGTGGTTTGGAAACTCACCGCTGACATATAGAACGCTGCTCAAAGCCAGTGTCTGCGTGAAGCCCTATATGAAAACACATGTACACATCCCTCAGTGCCACTGGGGCCATATTGGGATAATGGACAGCTCAGGCTCTGCAGTTAGATAGACCTGGGTAAACTTCCAGCTCTAACTTGGGCTGGCTGTGTGGTCACCAACCTACTAATCCAATCTACTACTACTCTAAGCCTGTCTGTCTGCACTCTAAAATAGGGCTGATAAACCTATGCACAGGGCTTTTGTGAAGGTAAGAAAAAGACAATATGTATTAAATATGTATTTAAGCCAGTGTCCTCAACCTTTAAAAGTTGTTCAGGAGTCAAACTTTCCATACAGAAAAATAGAAGGAGCTCACCCACCCTACAAGGAGGATGAAGTCCAGCACCATATCCTTGGTTCCCAGGGTTCTTGGAGCCAAGGCAGTGGCCACTTAGGCTGCACTGTCATTTCTTTTCTTTTCTTTCTTTTTTGAGATGCAGTTTCGCTCTTGTTGCCCAGGCTGGAGTACAATAGCACAATCTGAGCTCACTGCAACCTCTGCCTGCTGGGCTCAAGTGATTCTCCTGCCTCAGCCTCCAGAATAGCTGGGATTACAGGTGCCCGCTATTTTTTTTGTATTTTCAGTAGAGATGGGGTTTCATCATGTTGGCCAGGCTGGTCTCGAACTCCTGACCCCAGGTGATCCGCTCACCTTGGTCTCCAAGAGTGCTGGGATTACAGGCATGAGCCACCGTGCCTGACCCATGCTGTCACTTCTTGCACCATATTCATATTTCTGCTTCTTCTATGCTCTCCTTTTTGGTGGATTCCCAGTCATCCTTCCAGATGACTCAAACTTATAGCTGCTCTCCTCTCACTGCCCAGTTCTGCTTCAGTCTGAAATAGCCTTTTCTCCTTATTCCTTAAAGAGTTCTCAACATTGGGGCTACTGATATTTGGGGCTGCATAATTGTTTGTTGTGAGGCTGTCCTGTGCAATGTAGGATGTTTGGAAACATCTCTGGTCTCCATCCATTAGATGGGAGTAGCATCCCTCACCCTAATCATGACAACCAAAGATGTCTTCAAACATTACTTAATTGTGGAACTCCTTCCCCCACCCCCTCCACTGATAACCATCAAGGTAACATTGCAGATGTGTTAGACGATGGCATAAAGGTCACCACAGGTACATATCACAAGGTCTTCTCTCTCCTGTGTCCTTGACTACTTCTACTGAGCCGTACTCTGTCTTTCCTCTTAGGCAGACGCTATCTCCCATTCACTCTTCTTAGGCCTGTTGCTTTATTCAGCAGTATTTTCACTCTTTCTTAATCTCAGCCCACACTTACCTGCCCAAGTCCATAATTCCTGACCATCAACCCCAACAAAGTGCTTTCCTTAAAAAAAAAAATAAATAAATAACGCTCCTTTTTTCTCTTTAACAGAATGTTTGCACAGTTGGGAGCAGCAAACTCAGGCTGCCTGCAGCCTAAAAATAGCTGCCTCCCTCAACAAATGTAAACCACCTAGCACACTGCTTGGTACAGAGTAGATGATGGCTGTATATATGAGAGCTGTTAACATTGTGACTACTGTCACTGTTCCTAATCGCGGGAATGCATGTCCCTTAGGTTTCTCAGTTATCCCACTATATGACCTTAGATGAGGAACTTACTCAGTTCTTCTTGACTCTGGAATTGGCCTGTGGCAGTTAATTAAAAACAGGCCTCTTTTTATCCTTGTATCATTGAGAATCACAGGGAATGATACTTCCAATAATTAAGACGTCTTTTGCTCAATACCTAAAGTCATATACTCTGTAATTCCTACTGAGGATCAAGGAGGTATGGTGGGGGAGTCGTAGAGGGAAGAGAGCCGTGTATTACAGTGCAGGGAGGTCACCTCATGGCATCACATCCTGGCAATCGAACGAGGAAGGGGTTTAGCACCCCTTGCACCTCCAAAGGCCCGTTTCCCTCTTTTGTCGAAGCTCGGTGAAGCCAGCCAAGTGCAGACTGCTGATGCGGTTGCTTGGTTTTAAGGCCTCATTGTCCTTATCTTATAGTTTCCAGTTGCACGAGTTTAAGTGTCTTCCTTTGCCAATAACATTTCCCCTGATGCTTATGTCCTTTTCCATCTGACTTGTATTGATCGCTTCCTCCCAGTCTTAAGTTGAAAAAGCCATGGTAGCTTGTGTCCCCATGCTGGCCAGCAGCCTCAATATCAGTCCTATCTAAGTCTTGCCAAGACAGATCCAGATTCAGCTCCTAACCAGGCTGCTCTGTGTGAAGACCTTTGACCTTACACCTACCTGGTCACTGATCATAAAATATCAGAGCTGTGAGGGGTAAGAAGAAGCATCTAATTCTATCTGCTCATTTAACAGGTGAGAGAAGAAATATCAAGAGAGGTATAAGGACTTGCCCAGTGCCATTCAGATAGCACAGAGCAAGGACTTGAACTTGGAGCTTTTTTATTCCTGATTCACATCAGAACAGTTTCTTCTACTCTTTATTCCACTTCAGAAGCAAAGAACCATCCTTACTCTAGAATAATCCTATTTGAGGTTTCCCTAGTGCATACAGCCTTCTTGAGGTAATTTGGTTGTCTGTTCCAAAGGCCCCACATGTGTTTGGGGTCCTTAGGGTTTTGACCATACTGGGGGAAAGTTCAGCTGCCACCAGTTCCAACCAAGGCCCCTTTTTTGCTAACACAACCACCAGAGCCAAGGCACCTCTGTATGATTCCAGAGGCTTGCAGATGGTTGCTGTTGGCAAATGGCTGGGATGCTCTGCCTCACTGTGCACCAATGGCATGTTTCTGAATAATTACATCTATTCAACTATTGCACATTTTATATACTTTGGATCCAAATTTCCTTTAAACAAGTTCACTCTAAGAGGTAGCCCTGGTGGACCCCAGGGTGAAGGAGGCATCCACAGTTAACACAGATGTTTTTTAATGAAATCACATTTTCTGACTGAGTGCAGTGGCTCATGCCTGTAATCCCAACCCTTTAGGAGGATGAGGTGGATGGATCACCTGAGGTCAGGAGTTTGAGACCAGCGTGGCCAACATAGTGAAACCCCATCTCTACTAAAAATACAAAAATTAGCTGGGCATGGTGGCCACTGTCTGTAATCCCAGCTACTCAGGAGATCGAGGCAGGAGAATAGCTTGAACCTGGGAAGCAGAGGTTGCAGTGAGCAAAGATTGCACCACTGTGCTCCAGCCTCAGCAACAGAGCAAGTCTCCGTCTCAAAAAAGAAAATAAAAAAGGGAAAAGAAATCACATTTTCTTGTCGACTGTGGTTATAATTCCCTTGAAGCGCTAATACTGCTTCAGTTCTGGTTAGCCCTTAATTGGTGGTGGCTTTTAACACTTTGTTGATAGTTTTCTACTGCTGTCATTTCCTAAAATAAGCAAGTTGTGACCTATCAGGGCACATTTAAATACCTGAGAAGGAACATTGTTAAGGGGAGGCTGTTATTAGGGGGCTGCTAGTTAAACATAACAAGGTGGCAAATCCCCAGGTAAGGCAAAGACTCGTGGTGTAATAAAAATAATTGCCTTTTAATTGGCCTGTTTGATAACTGTGGGTTCTTTTCTTTCCGTATCAGACTTCCTTGCGAGGCAGTGTAGAACACTGGGAACAATCCACAGAGGAAATTCAGTCATTGAGGTTTGACCCTCTGCCATTTATTTGCTTATCATTTAGGGAAAACCATTTAACTTCTCTGTACCTCAGTATTCCAGTCTGTAAAATGAGAGTGTCATGACAACTAAATGACCACACAGCTTCCCTCCCTCTTTTCTTCTTGTCTTGTCTTGTCTTTTTCAGGGTCAACTGGCCAGGCAAATGATGCCAAAAGCAACCAGTTTAAGGACGGGAGCTTCTAGCCCAACTGCTACCCTGTCCCCTGTTAAGGCTTATTGGTGCCACCATGTGACCCATTGCTGGGCTTCAGGGCAATCACATCTCTCATAGCATGTCTCTTTCTCCCTATGAGAGGGTCCTATACCTCTGCTATAGCTAGCGTCAGCCTCAAAGCACCTGCAGAACTCCCAAACATAAGAGGCGGCTTCAAGGTCCCCAGCCTTTGCACACTCTGTGCCCACCACCTAGAGCACCTTCCCCTTTGTCCCTCCTGCAAACCCCTTTGAGGATTTCAAGAAAATTCAACACAAGCACCATCTGTTCTATGAAACCTACCCTGACCAGTGCTCCTTCATGGCAGACTTGACTCCTTCCTCACCTAGGCCTTAGGAACAGGGTCCAGTCATTGGCTCCATAAACCTGTATTAAGCTTTCCCGTCGACACATCTGTTTCTTTAATTAGTTGGTGAGATCCTTATGGAGAAGGACCTTGCATTATTCAACATGTGTCTCCAGCATCTAACACCATGCCTGGCAGAGAGTAGATGTTCAGAAAATTTTGTTAAATACGTTAATGAATGAATAAATTAGTATTATGCTGACTTTAATGACTAGGAGGGTGTACTGAATTGAATAGCATCGCCTTAAAATTCATGTCCACCCAGAACCTATGAATGTTTCTTTATGTAGAAATAGAATCTTTACAGACGTAATTTTTTTTAATTTAATTTTAAGTTCCAGGATACATGTGCAGGATGTGCAGTTTTGTTACATAAGTAAATGTGTGCCATGGTGGTTTGCTGCACCTATCAACCCATCACCTATTTATTAAGCCCAGCGTGCATTAGCTATTTATTCTGATGCTCTTACTCCTACAGATGTAATTAAGTTAAAATGAAATTATACTGAATTGGGGCGAGCTCTAATCCAGTGACTGGAGTCCTTGTAAGAGAAGGCAAATCTGAACATAGACAGGGATGAGAGCAACATGAGGGCAGAGGCTGAGATTAGAGTTATGTCGTCACAAGCTAAGAAGTGCCAACAGTTGCTGGCAGCCACCAGAAGCTAAGGGAGGCAAGGAAGGATTCTGCACTAGAGCTTTTAGAGGAAGCGTGTCCCTGCCAACAACTTGGTTTTGGACTTGTGGCTCCAAAACTGTGAAAGAATAAATTCCTCTTTTTTTTTAATGTTTTGTTTTGTTTTGTTTTGTTTTGTTTTGTTTTGTTTTGTTCGAGATGGGGTCCTATTCTGTCGTCCAGGCCGGAGTGCACTGGTGCAATCTCTGCTCACTGCAACCTCTGCCTCCTGAGTTCAAGTGATTCTCTTGCCTCAGCCTCCCAAGTAGCTGGGACTACAGGTGCACAATACCACACCCGGCTAATTTTTGTGTTTTTAGTACAGCCAGGATTTCACCATATTGGTCAGGCTGGTCTTGAACTCCTGACCTCAAGGGATCTGTCCGCCTCAGCCTCCCAAAGTGCTGGGATTACAAGCATGAGCCACTGAGCCTGGCCCAATTCCTGTTGTTTATAGCTACCCAGTTCGTGATAATATGTTACTCCAGCCCCAGGAAACTAACACATAGGGAAAGGGCATGTGGATGTGTGGAAGGAAATTCTCCAATATAGTTCCCTCTGATTAGATGGACTCCTGACTACATCTTTTCTGAATTCCATTCTCACTTCCTCATATTTGCTTTTCCATTTTTCCTCTTCATTAATAACTAGAAACACCTTTCCACATTCCCCACACCATACATATCTTCCCAATCTCTCCTTAATACCCAGTCATTCAATAAAGACTTACAGAGCCCAGATATGTACTAGGTCCTTAACAAAGGGTCACACAGACATGAATAAGACTGACCTTCCCTGGAGTTTCTAGTTTAGGAAGATTTTATTTCATGGATGTCTCCCAACATCCCCATGAGGTGTTTATGTTTATGTTTATAAATAGCCCCATTTTAAAGCTGAGAAACTTGAAACTTACATTAGTCGATTTGATTTTCTCAGATCACAGGGATAATAAAAAGCAGAGCTGGTATTCAAACCCAAGTCCATCTCACATCTAAAGGCCACTGTTTCCCTCTTTCCACTGCAGCACTCAACCTGCACTTTCCCACCAGCCCAGCAGGGAAACACCCAGGGAGAAGATGAGATGTTCAAGAACACATCTCTGTTATTCAGTTCCTCCTTCTATGTTAAAGCTTAAGAGACAGTACAGACTTCAGGACGCATCTGCCTGGACCAAATTCTGGTATCCTCATACGTGATCTTGAACATCTTACTTAATCTTCCTGGACTTTTAATTCTCCCTTTGGACAATAATTACCTCTTGTGGATATTGTGAGAATTCACTGAGTTAGGACATGCAAAACTTGTATTATGGAATGTAGTAAGAACTCAGTAACTGTTAGCTCTATTACTATGACTAGCTAGCTCTCTAGTATCATCATTATTATTTTTCTCAACTTCCAATTCCAGTTCTCCTTCTCCACCCTCATGTTCCTTTAGCCAGTGCATTGTACACACCATCCTGAGAAAATCCAGCATTCTGAGTTCCAGTCCATCCAACGCCCAGCTCCAGGCAGATGTATTATTCGGAACTATGTGACATCACATATATAAAATTATTTCTGACCTACAAAAATGGAACTTTCATATAGTTTGATCTAATAGACGCCAACTCCTTTTGTCCTTAAAATGGAAAGACATAAACAAAGGTATCTTGCTAGCCTCATAGAAGAGAAAGTTTAAAGTGATTTTTTTAAAACTTTAAATCCATCTGGAGGAAAGAGCTATGGAAGTGTATGCCTTTTGTAGTTTCTCTGGCAAGTAACAAGCAGGAGCCCAGGAAATGGAGTCCCTCCAGGAGAAATGGGCCCCAGAGCCCACCTCTATGATGTGAGGCAAGATGGAGAGTGATGAGTGAGCCCGCCTTCCACCTGTGTGTGCAGACAAAGAGTCTCCGATGGAATTTGGCCCTGAACACAATAGTGAGCACTTTGGCTTCTAAAGAATAAGGAGGAGGATTCTTGAAAGATCGTGAGGCAGAGAACAAGAGGAGCTGTTCTCAGAACATCCAAGCTATCCTCTTCAGCTCTCTTAAGGGGAGCCTTCAGATTGACTTAGGGCAGGTGGGCAGGGCGGCTGTCTTAGGCTCCTAACCCAACTCCTTTGAAGGCTTGCTTAGATCTGCTCCTTCTTCCAGAAAGCCCCGCCTGCCTCCCTCCCCTGTGTTAACACCTCATTAGCATCCTGCCAGCAAGGAAATCTATTTAAACAGCTCTTGCTGACACAGCATGCATCCCCTTTGCATGGAGGATTCTCTTTCAACCCCCTTCTGATGGCACAGTTGAGCATGGGCCCTGTCCAGCTCAGCTCCAAGATGCCTGCTCTCTGATCTCACTCTGCCCAAGCCCTGTCAGTGCCACTGTGTCTCATGCCTGCTAGCACTTGTTGGAGGTAGGAGCCTCCTAGGATCAGGCTGCATGTGATTCTAGCAATCTTAGTCTCCTTCTTGGATTTTTGTCTGTACACACAGATGCAGAAGGACCACCTTCTCAATGTGCTACTAAAGGACTCCCAGGATGTCCAATCCATCAGCAAAACCCATTCTCCTCAATTTGGGTAACTGCATTTCTTAGAACTGCTGAAATACAGTACATATGGTAAACATGGTCACAGGAGCATTAGTAGCCATTGACTCTTTGCCTTTCTTTGGTCTATTCATCCAAATGACTTCCATGAATGTGACTCTATTTTGGATTTGCTCTGGTCTCAGTTTCTTTTGTTGTGGGAGGTATTAGGACAGTGGGGTTGGATGGGAATTGGCAAGCATTGATTCGGATAGGGAATATCTGCAAAGGTGACTCTCAGAAGCATGTGTCTTTAAGAGAAGAACCCTGTAATCTTAGAGTAGCTGGAAAGTATGGAGTATTTGTGTATATACTGGAGGATGGCAAAAAACGTATACAACCAGGACTATTGAAGCTTTATGAAATATTTCCTGTCTTTGGTCTTGTGGGGCATCCCGCAGCAATGTTAGAGTTTGGAACATGTAGTAGACTTTTGGAGCCTGCATAACCATGGCCCATTCTAAGTGAAATGCCAGCACCCAGCACCCAGCACCCCACTCAAAGTTCAGGCTTAGGCAGCCATATTCTGTGGCACATGTCCCTTTCCCTTAAGCCAGCCAACAGTACCAGAGTGAGCACTTAACCAGCGTGGTCCTTCCATAGATGTGTCATGAAAAAAATAACACTAGACTATTATTAAGTGAGTGCAAAAGTAATATGGTTTTTACATTTTTGGACTTTTTCATTTGATATTGGAATACATTCCTAAATAAATGTGATTATGCATCATTTTAATGGGCATTTCTTGCTTTATGGTTTTTTGTTGACTTACTACCTACTATTTATTTCATGTGTATTTTAGACTATGTAAAATGTGTTAGACGAAAAGCAAATTTGAGCAATTTTCTTATTAGAGTTCAAAATGGGTCGTTCAAAATCAAATCAGCTGAGACAACTCACAACATCAGCAATGCATTTGGTTCAGGTACTGCTAACGAATGTACAGTGCAGTGGTGGTTCAAGAAGTTTTACAAAGGAGACGAGAGCCTTGAAGATGAGGAGCTAGTGGCCGGCCATCAGAAATGACAATGACCAGTGGAGAGTAATCACCAAAGATGATGCTCTTACAGCTACACAAGAAGTTTCCAAAGAACTCAAGTCTACCATTCTACGGTTGTTCTGCATTTGAAGCAAATTGGAAAAGTAAAAAGCTCGATAAGTGGGTACCTCATGAGCTGAGTGAAAATTAAAAAAAAAAAAAAAATGTCATTTTGAAGTGTCATCTTCTCTTATTCCATACAATGATCAACCATTTCTTGGTCAGATTGTGATGTGTGACAAAAAGTAGATTTTATAGATAACCAGTGATGACCAGCTCAGTGGTTGGACTGAGAAGACACTCCAAAACACTTCCCAAAGCCAAACTTGCATCAGAAAAAGGTCATGCTCCCTGTTTGGTGGCCTGCTGCCTGTCTCATCCACCACAGCTTTTTTAATCCCAAAGAAACCATTACATACGAGAAGTATACTCAGCAAATCGATGAGATGCACCAAAACTGCAATGCCTGCAGCTGGCATTGGACAACAGACAGGGCCCAATTCTTCTCCATGACAATGCCCGACCACAGGTCACACAACCAATGCTTCAAAAGTGGAACGAATCGGGCTACAAAGTTTTGCCTCATCTGCTATATTCACCTGACCTCTTGCCAACCTAGTACCACTTCCTCAGGCATCTCCACAACTTTTTGCAGGGGAAATGTTTCCACAACCAGCAGGATGCAGAAAATGCTTTCCAACAGTTTTCCAAAACCCAAAGCATGAATTTTTATGCTACAGAAATAAACAAACTTATTTCTCATTGGCAAAAAATGTGTTGGTTGTAGTGGTTTCTATTTTGATTAATAAAGATGTGTCTGAGCCTAGTTATAATGATTTAAAAATCACGATCCAAAACCGCAATTACTTTTGCACCAACCATTTTCTTTGTCCAATTGAGACATGCAGAAAGATGGAGTAAACAATGGCAAAAAGTATGAGCAAGCAAGCCATGGAAATACAGCTGGATAGAGACAAGCTGTGTGTAAGCCAAATTTATGGGCAACCAGAATTATGAGTACACAGGGGAGGTTGTGCAGAGAATGGAGGAGATGCCCAGAGAGGAGCAGAGGTACTATGAGAAGAGGAGAAGAGAGAAGGAGAGGAAAGAAGGTAAGGAGGGAATGGATACCATGCAACAATCTTATGGGAGATAAAGAGGAAAGAAAAGAGCAAGAGTGAGATTGAAAGAGAGAGAGAGAGAGAGAGAGAATGTAAAGCTGCTCCCAACAATGGCAACTCCTTAACTCATTTAGTTCTTACTAACATGAGAACTTTGACAGCAAGAGGGGTTTTGACAGCAAAGTCCCTTTTCCGAAGTTACCTGAACATCTTCTGTCCTTGCCACCAGAAGGCAGCAGCTAAAGCAGACTGCTAGAAGATGAACATGCCACTCCTCAATGCTGATGTATAAATGGAAAATTACAGGAATTATTCAGTCCTGTCACTCAGCCCCTCCTTTGACACCCTAGGGGCCAGCGATGTTTCAGGATGCAGACCTTTCCAGACTTCGGGAAGGGAAAGCATCCTTATATATACTGCACGTTCCACAGCACCCCTGTAGGGTCTAGGGCAGCACTCGTAATCAAACACATAAATATTCCTGCAGTGCAATGTATGAATATTCACACTAAACAGATAACCTCACATCAGATAAGGTCAAGTTTTGCAGCCAAATGAGTTGAGATCAGATCAGGTTTTTCTGCCAATTAAGTTACAAGAAAAGTTTCCCTTTTCTGAGCTCTTTGGATTTCAGAATTTTAGATAAGGCATTTTGGGCCTGTTCTATTTGCCAGGAAAGTATCAAACTCGCTGTCTGTGGCCTTCTTTCAAACAAAAACAAGGAAACTCTGTTGATGCCTGCTTGAGCAGTTGAAATGATGTCCACACAGGAAGCAGCCAGAGGGCCTTGGGGTGTGGCCAACACCCCTGCTGGCAGCACAGTTCCTGTTTGGAGAGTTCTGGGTTCTGACAACTGGCTGCCCATCCATGTGCACTCATCCACCTTGACCTTCCTGCAGAAGACTGATTCCTTTCACAAGACTCAAAAAATCTGTCCCCAACCCCCATCAAGGAACAGGCCAGAGTCGTAGGCCCTGTGCCAAAGGACCTCATTAGCCCAGCCCACCGTGGGAACTTAAGCTCTCCTGGGGCTGCCTCAGCTTCTATGGCTCCCAAGGCAATTGCTTTATTAGGTGCCCTCACCTGCATGCATTTGCTAAGAGGGAAGGGCCTCATGGGGTAAAGAGCCCTTCCCCAGGGGCTCTGTCTTTCTGAACCTCCTCAGGGGAGAAGACTGAGATCCAGCTGGTTTGTTCTGATAGGGAGGAGTGGTGCTTCAGCCAATGGGGTCTGTGGATTCACCTTAATTCACTAAACCTTTAGTGAGCACTTCTATGTGAGAGACCCGGGTTTAGACCCTTTAGGGAGCCCACAGACAAATAAGAAATAAGACACAGCCACTGTCCCAAAGGGAGGGGAAGGGAAGTAATACAACTCCTTGTGGCTTGCTGTTTGCATACATTCACACACATGGCACTCATGGCGCTCTTGAGAGCTCAGTGGGTGCATCTGACATCACAGGGGCTACTCGGGCAATGGAAGATCTCACTTCCTAGAGACCAGATCTGTGGAGCTAGAAGCACAACCTCAAAACCAAGAGCCCAACCATGAGCAGGTAGAATTCTCCTATGGTTTTCTCCTGTTAAAATATCCCCATACCTGAGACCTGAAACCATGAAACTCTTAGAAGAAAACATACAGAAAAACTTCTTCACACCGGCCTTGGCAATGATTTTTTTTTTTTTTTTTTTTTTTGGATGAGACAACCAAAAGCACAGGTAACAAAGCAAAACTAAACAAGTGGAACCACATCCAACTAAAATGCTTCTATACAGCAAAGGAAATAATCAACAGAGTGAAAAGACAGCCAAAGAATGGGAGGGTATATTTGTGGGCCATGCATCTGATAAGAGGTTAATACCCAAAATATATAAGGAACTCACAGAACTCAATAGCAAACACACACACACACAATGCATAACATGATTAAAAATGGGCAAATAACCTGAATAGACATTTATCCAAGGAAGATATATGAATGGCCAACACATATATGAAAAAGTGCTTAACGTCATTAATCATTAGGGACATGGAAACCAAAACTACAATGAGGTATGACCTCACACCTGTTAGGATGGCTACTATCAAAAAGACAAGAGATAACAAGCATTGGCAAGGGTATAGAGCGAACTCTTGTACACCGTTGGTGGGAATGTAGGTTGGTACAGCCACTGGGGAAAACCAAATGGAGGTTCCTAAAGAAATTGAAGATAGTACTACCATAAGCTTCAGCAATTTCTCCACAGAATATATACCCAAAGCAAATAAAACCACCACCTCTTAAAGATACCTATACTTTCATGTCCATTGTAGCATCAGTGACAATAACCAAGATATGGAAACAACTGAATTGTCAGTTGATGGATAAATGTATAAAGAATTTGCAGTGTGTGTGTAAATGCACACATGTATATATAATAAAGTATTATGCAGGCTTTAAAAAGAAGTAAATCTTGCTATTTGCAACAACATGGATGAATCTAGAGGACATTATGCTGAGTGAAATAAGCCATATGCAGAAAGAAAAATAGTGCATTATTTTACTTACATGCAGAACAAAAAACAAAAAAAAAACCAAAAAACCCTAATAGAGAAGTGTGGTTACCGGGGGTGGGTGAGGATTGGTAGATGAAGAAAATTGGAAGATGTACGTCGAAGGTTACAAAGTTGCAGCTATGTAGGACAAGTAGGTTTAGAGATCTAATGTGCAGCAGGAGCACTATAGTAAATAATACTGTATACTGGAAATTTGCTATGAGCCTAGATGTTAGGGGAAGGGCAAGGCAAGGCAGGAGGGAGGGAGGGAGGGAGGAGAGGGGAGGAAGGAAGGAAGGAAGGAGGGAAGGAAGGAAGGAAGGAAGGAAGGAAGGAAGGAAGGAAGGAAGGAAGGAAGGAAGGAAAAAGGAAGGAAGGGAGGAGGAGAAGGGAGAGGAGGGGAGGGGGGAAGGAAGGAAGAAAGGAAAGAAAACAGAAATAAAAAGAGAAAGAGAGAAAGTGAGGAGGGAAGGAAGGAAAGAAGGAAGGAAGGTAGGAAGGAATGTAGGAAGGAGAGAGGGAGGGAGGGAGAGGAGAAGGGAGAGGAGGAGAGGGAGGAAGGAAGAAAGGAAAGGAAGAGAAATAAAAAGAGAGAGAGAAAGAAAGGGAGAAAGAAAGAAAGTGAGGAGGGAAGGAAGGAAAAAAGGAAGGAAGGAAGGGAGGGGGAGAGCAAGGAGGGATGGGGAGAGGGAGGGAAGCAGGAAGAAAACTATTTGAGATGATGAATATGTTAATTTGCTTGACTGTAGTAACCACTTCACTATGTTTACGTGTTAAGAGATCTTTGGGATGTTGCTTTTTCTGGCTGGAAACCTCTGTGGCTGGCGGCAACTTGCCTGAGTTCTTGTCCTGCATCCAGGAAGAATGAGATATGCAGACAAGTGGAGGGTGAGCAAGACAAAGAGGAGCTTTATTAAATGTTAGAACAGCTCAGAGGAGACCCACAGTGGGTAGCTCCTCTCTGTAGGCAGGTTGTCTCTTTGAGTGTCACAGGTCTCAGGAGAGAGGCCCTGGATGGGTAGCTCCTCTCTGCAGGTGGGTTGTCCTGACAAATATTCAGCTTTCAGTAGAGAGGGTAGCTCCTCTTTGCAGCTGGTCATCCCATCATCTTCCCAACAGAGAGGGTATCTTCTCTCTGCAGCTGGTCGTCCATTTGACTCTCTGTCTTCTCCATCCTCTGGCTGAGCCCAGGGCTTTTATGGACCTCAGAGGGGAGGAAGTGCATGCCAATTGGTCTGTGGGCGGCGATGGATGGGCCCAGAAGAGGCATCACAAGTTCCCACTCCAGTCCATGAGACTGGCAGCCCAGCCCCCAACCTTCAGGCCCTCCCTGGCCTCAAGGTGGGGCCTTACCAGGGACCCGCCCCTTCCATCCAGGAACCTGTCTGTCTCCTGTGGCAATCCACGGCACCCAGGCTGCTGGCACCAAAGGGCACCCACAGGCCAGTGCCCAGCTGCCCTCAGCCCTCACCCTCAGCTTCCCCTCTCATGTTCCTTTTGGAGGGGGCCAATGTGGCAGGAGGCTGGCATGGTTAGCACTGCCTTCAGCATGTGCACACCTTGTCAGTCTGTGACAGTGCCAGGGCTCAGCCCCAACTCTATTCCAAGACCAGAGCAGATGCCAGAAGCAGAAAGAGGCCAGGCAGCAGGAGCAGGCACCAGAATTATTCTAGTGACCCAGTTTTCAGGGTGTGTATTGTCTGTGAGTATGTGTTGGATAAGGCAGGGGGACAGGATGGGAGAATGCATTAAACCTTGATTGGAAATTAGAATAAGATTGATCAAGGTGGAGCTATAAAGTAAAGGGTTTGAACTAAATAAACTGTTTATATTTTAGTAGACATTCACTAACTCTTTTGTGTGCCTGGTTGTCAGAAACACAATTATTATTAAGACCCCAATGATGCCCTCAAGGGGCTTGAAATACAGCAGGTAGGAGTACTCATATCTGAGACCCTGTAGAATAGAATAGTGTGATCCTATCATACTATAAACCCCTGTGACTGCATCAAGCCACAAGAAAGGTTAGCACAAACCCAGCACAGAAGAAAGGTGCTCAGTAAGGCTTGGGGTAATGAAGGAATAAATGAATGAACAAAAGTGTGGCTGGATCCTCTCAGTCCCTGGTCAAGCCTCAGAGGATGCCCAGCTTCTGACTTTGTGTGTCCCCCAGTTGGTGACACCTGAGCTCTATTAAAAGGCTCAGGGCCACCCTGAGCCTTAGCTCCAACTTGACTTCACATAGGAAGTGTCTAAACATCTCCAAGGAAGCTGATTCTAATAACCTGGCCTTTCCTGAAACACCACATTTCTACCTCATCTTTTACAGTTCAGGTATGAGCATTTCATTTCTGCCTGGCATCCTTACCTCCTAGGCCTACACTTACCTTGTTCTTACCAACTGACCACCAGGACCAGAATTTTGCCATTAACCTCAGTCTGGGTGCTGGAGTCAAGCTCCTAAATTTTGGTGTTTCTGAGGTGCTGGCTTCCTGAACAGCTTTGAAATGGTTGGGTCAGGGTCCTCCAGAGAAATAAAACCAATAGGAGATTACATAGGTAGGTAGGTAGACAGACAGACAGACAGACAGATAGATAGATAGATAGATAGATAGATAGATAGATAGATAGATAGATAGATGGACAGACAGACAGACAGACAGACAGACAGGATCTATTAGGGGAATTGGCTCACATGATTATGAAGGCTGAGAAGTCCAGCGACAAGCTGCTGTCTGCAAGCTTGAGAACAAGGTGAGTCAGGAGTATGCTCAGTGCATGTCAAAAGCCTCAGAACCAGGGAAGCAGACATGTAACTCTCAGTCCAATACTGAAGGCCTGAGGACCTTGGAGGGGAGGTGGGGGCATACATCTCAGTGTACACAGGCTGGGGAATCTGGGATTCTGATGTCAAAAGGCAGAAGAAGATGAATATCCCAGTTCCAGGAGGGAGTGAATTTGCCTTTCCTTTGCCTTTTTGTTCTATCAGGACCTTCAGCCAACTGGCTGGTGCCCCTCCACATTGGATGTGGGCAGATCTTCCTTATTTAATTCACCAGTTCAAATGCCAGTCTCTTCTGGAAATACCCCCACAGACGTAACCAGAAATCTTGCTTTATCAGCTATCTGGGCATCCTTTAGTCCATTCAAGTTGACACCTAAAATTAACCATCACAATGAGTTTCCTCACAGTGCATGCTGCCCTTCTTATGGGCTGCTCTCACCCTCACCTGGCCAGCCATTTGCCCTGTACCACCTGTTTCCCATCACTGGGTCTTTGAGGGAGCTCTGCCTGGTGGGCTGGTCTTCCCCCAGTACCTGCATCTGTGCTTGCCCTGCTTGGTGGCTTGGCCTGCTTTCAGGTCTCAGCCTATCCCAAGGCACCTAACCCATTGCACCTGGCCTGACCATGCCTGGCCTCCTTACTAGATACAGCGGCCAGCATGGCCCAGGCCTCCAAACTGGGGAGTTACTAAGGACTGAGAAGGCTTTAAGGGAAGCATCACCAGGAAGGGACGGCAGCCTGCAAAGTGGCCAGAGCCTAGCTGGCCAAAGCTAGTTCAAAAGGCCAGAGCAGGGAAGTCCAGAGCAGCACTAATTAGGCAGCTGGAGTGAAAGGAAATCACAGAGGCAGCAGGGCCAGTTCGTTCACCAGCCAGGGCCAGAGACCCTGGGCCAAGGTTAGTCAATGCAACTCTCCTCCTGGAAGTGTCACTTCTCTTGGGATCTCCCATGGCCTTGGCTATGAGGAATGCTGATAACTTGCAGGGAGGAAAGTGAGCGAGGCTGACAGTGTGCTGGATCCTCACCAAGGCATGGTAGCTACCTCCTAGTGGCTCTCAGAGCTTGGTCCCAGGGAGAGATTAACATAGGAGCAGCAGGAATCAGGCCTCTGTCCAGGCCATGCACTGCTCCCACCCCAGTGGGTCTCCCAGGTATTGCTGCTTGGTGAGAGCTTCCAGAAGGAGCATGCAGAGCAAAAACAAACACAGCCTGTTAGACTGATGGAGACAGGGGCAGCTTTCAGGGGCTGGGCAAGGGGCCCAGTTCTGCCCCAGGGGCTGGTGTGAGGTGCAGAGCCAATGCTGAGCAAGAGTCCATCCCCCCTGACCCTGGGTGTGCTTGGTTTCCATGACAGTTGTTTTATCAATAATATTTATGAACTTAAGAAATTTAAAGAAAAACAAAAATGGATTAAGTCATCTTTCGTGTGCCAGGTATATTTATATTCTGTGCATCTCATTTAATTGACATTAATGATAATAGTCATTTAACAAAAACTACTATCTTTATTTCACAAGTGAATCACTCACCGCTGAAAGAAGTAAAGACACTTGTATAATGTCTCAGAAGTGGTGAGTGCCTGAGAATCTTTCACTGAACTAAGGCCTGCCTAACTCAGCTAACCTGTGATGTAACTCAGCTAACATCACCTAACCTGTGATGATGGAATTAAAAACCAAATACATTAAAGAAAATGTAGTATATCCATACAATGGAATAGTATTAGACATAAAAAAATAGAAAACTGGCACTTGCTACAAAATGATTAAACCTTGGAAACATTATGCTAAGTGAAGGAAGCTAAACACAAAAGACTACATATTGTACCATTCCATTTATATGAAGTGTCCAGAATAGGCAAATCCACCGAGACAGAAAGAGTAGTGGCAGCCAGGGCCTGGAGGAGGGAGAAGTGGGGAGTGAGTGCTATTGCACATGGGGTTTCTGTGTGGGGTGATTCAAAGAGTTCCGGAACTAGACAGTGGTGATATTTACACAACATTGTGAATGTTTTTAATGCCACTAAAGTGGTTAAAATGGTAAATGTTACGTGTATTTTACCACAATGAAAAGGTAAAAAAATATAATCCACTGTTGCCT
The DNA here is from genome assembly GCF_008728515.1 of Papio anubis. NCBI lineage: Eukaryota > Metazoa > Chordata > Mammalia > Primates > Cercopithecidae > Papio > Papio anubis. Next base: position 101,187,568 of record NC_044982.1, on the reverse strand, counting down.
TACTGGGGCAGAGGGGCAGCACTTCCAGGCATCCATAGACCCTCCTCAACTCTGCACCCCTCAATCATTAGCTCTGCTCAAAATTCTCCTTCAGACCTAGAATAACCCAACACTAATGGACACTGGTGAAAATTGTCTTTTTAAAACCCAACCACCCTTCACACACACATGCAGATGTATGGTTTCCATGTTTCCCACATGAATACATGAAAACATATACATATGAATGAAGCTATAGGTGATGTGGAGGGAAATCTCATTCATTCACACTAATTACCATAATAAGAGCAAATACAATTTGAGTGATCACTGTGTGCTGGGCATGATGCATTTTGATGATAAATATCTAATGACAATTCAGCAGGGGTGATATTATCATGCCCTGATGAGGAATTGGAGATGTTCAGAAGTTGTGATTTGCCTGAAACTACAGAGTTGACATGTAGTAGAGTAGGAATCCAAACCATTTCCAACTTCCAAGTTCATGCATATCCAGACTAGAACTGTCTGAAAATCCCAGCTTGCAGAATATAAATAAATTATTGCAGTTTCATTCTTTTTCCCTGATACATTAAATAAACCTGATGAGTAGACTATTTCTTAATAGGAGTTCCTAAATATGAAACATTACATACAAATTGATAAGATTTTGTTTGGAATTTGAGCTCCTATGTGCTGATTTGTGGTATAAATGTTCACTGCTGAAAAAGAAAAATCATTTTCATAGAAAAAAAGTTACTTCAGCATTCACCACAATATGGAAAGTCAACAATGCAAAATTAGTGGAGATCAATTAGTGAGGTTTGAGTGATGTGAGTTGTTTCCCATGAAACCATGAGATGGTTTCATCACTGACCAGTCCCATCATGGAGTGGTGCTCATCTTATCCTTGCATGCAGCTAATCTCATACCGTGAGTGCCAGGAAGCCCCCCTGTGCTGTTTTCCACATGGGTAGAGTGAGGAGGGGTAACTTTACATAGCATGGATGCTTGGTGGGCTCAGCGATTTGGATATATTGAATAAAGCATTGGGTAGTGTCCATCAGCTGGAGCACCCAGTGGCCACCTGCAGTCACTGTCGATAGAGAGCCTTCACAGGACCCACTGAAGAGCAGTTTCTCAGTCTCTGTGCCACAGTGACCACCCAATTAATGGAGAGTGGATAGGACATTGGCTTTGTGTACAGCTCACTCCCCAGACCCCGGCACCCAAGGGGCTCTTTTCCATATCTCTCCTCTCCCCACCCCGTCCAGGAGGACATCAGGATTAGTATCTTCTCTACCCTCGGTCTACCCTTTTCCAGCCTATTGTTATGAAACACACCGTGCCCAGTCCCCTCATGACCTTCCATTTTGATCCTCCAGATCTTGTATTAGAAACTGAAGTGAAGTTATTTTTCTCTATGGCTCCCATTTTAACCACACCAATTCTTCTTGAAACAGTGAGGGTACCTCCAACTTACAGTGGTTTCCAAAGTGGGATGCAATATGATTCATTTGGGTATGAGAGAAAAAATTAAAACTTCAACATATTTCTTTCAAAAATTAAAAAATTATACTTTATTAGTTTTGAATATATAGGGATTGGCAGTAGTGCATTACGCATATATCCATTCCACTGAGGAATGTGCAGTATAAGAAAATCAGAAACTCCTGTTCTTAGTGATTGCAAAGGGTCAGGTCAATATATGTAAAATGTGGAAAAGAAATGAAGAATAAAAGGTAAATATTTCAAAATAATGTCTGATTTCATTTATTTTTATACTTATATCCCATGAAGACAACAATGTTTTATAGCAGAAATAAAGTACTATAACTCCTGACACAATCTGATTAGTTACTAAGCCACCTTAGAAAGTATCCTGAGTCCAAGGCAGCTGGCGGCTGTATTAATTCAGCAATCTACAAGGGGAGAGTGCAGAAGTCAGGTAGAAACTGTTATGAAATGCCTGATTTGTAGGTTGGATTTGGTTTTTGGTTTTTAAGGACAACCCCTCCCATTCTGTGGCTCTGTGAAAGATCTCACTTTAATGTAAAGACATTATCTGGATTTATGGGTATGGATATGCATACATAGTATTGCAAAAAGAGGAGCATGACCCCTTATGGGCAGACATGCTTATGATTCATGAAATGATGTTCAGTCTTATATTTGGCTTTGCTGGCCTGAATTGCCTCAGCAGCAGAGCAGGCTGAGTGTTAGCTGTGAACCCCAACATGAACCCTGACCTCTGGTGTGTGTAAGAGCTGCTCTCAGGCCACCTGACTTTCTCCATCTCAATGTACACCCACATCACATGAAGACCTGGAGGCTTCTCATCGGGGGGAGAATAATACAATTTTCTCATTGTCCAGTCCATTTCATTTTCAGCTGTGGGATTAAATTTATTCTTTTCTGAAGTGTTGTCTGTGCGTATAAATCATTTAAGTTTATATTTTCGTTGCTGTGGCGACGGTGTGGCTAATTGAACTCCAAAGTGTCTTTCTCGATTTCAAAGCCATGATAAAGAGCCAGAGCACTTAATAATGGTAGGCAGAACAGAGGCAGAAGAGGTGGGAGGAAGGGAAAGTAAAATGACACATTCTCCAAGTGGCTCCTAAGAGCTCAGAACAACACCGCTGTTCTGACAAGCCAAGCAAGAGCATGGGAGCCGGCCAGCAACCAAGGGATTGTTAAACGGTTAACAAAAGGTGTCCCGGGCTTCTTTGCAAAACACCTGCATCTTCTGACCCTGAAGTTCTGCCACCTCGTTCTTCTCATCCTGCCTGGCTAGTTCTCTTTGCCAAACAGAGGCTATTATCTTTTCACCCAGAGGGGTCACCAGCAGTTGGTAAATACCTGTTTAATAAAAGCTTCTTGGATGAATGGATGGATGGATGGATGGATGAATGGATGGATGGATGGATGGATGGATGGATGGATGGATGGATGGATGGATGGACTGGAAAAGAATTGCCAGGAGAAACGCAAAAGAAATCCAGCGTTAAGAGACTGTCCAATGCGGCCAGGCGCTGTGGCTCACGCCTGTAATCCCAGCACTTTGGGAGGCCAAGGTGGGCGGATCACAAGGTCGGTAGAGCAATACCATACTGGCTAACATGGTGAAATCCCGTCTCTACTAAAAAAATACCAAAAAATTAACCGGAAGTGGTGGTGAGGCAGGAAAATGGTGTGAACCCGGGAGGCGGAGCTTGCAGTAAGCCAAGTTCGCACCACTGCATACCAGCCTGGGCAACAGAGCGAGACTCCAACTCACAAAAAAAAAAAAAAGACACGATCCAATGCCAGGCACTGTGCTGGACGTAACATCACAAACTCAAAGCAACCTGCTGCTAAGTAGGTGTGATTATTCCCTTGTCACAGATAAGGAAACTTTAGACTTAGATTTAGGGGACTTGTCTAATGAACCTGTAGTTAAGTGGCAGATGCAAGGTGCATCCAGATCTATAAAACTCCAAAGGCCACGCACATTTTATGTTTCAATTGCATCTCTCTATGTCTCCAAATCAGAGACATAGAAAGTATTGCACAATAATGCCTGAAAGTTAGTTAATACATTGTTGATACAAAAGATTATGTAAAACATGAAAATGTCAGAGTCAGTTTTATATGTCTCCTGTGTCATTTTTAAATTTATTAAATTTTAATTGCCAAATAATAATTATATACATTTATAGGGTTTATTGTGATATTTTGCTATGTGTATACATTGTAGAATGATTACATCAAGCTAATTAACATATTCATCACCCTAAATGCTTATTTTTTGTAATGAAAACATTTAAACTCTCTTTTTTTAAGCAATTTCGAAATATTTAACACAATATTATTATCTATGGTCACCTTGCTGTGCAATAGATCTTGAAAACTTATTCCTTTGTCTAACTGGAACTCTGTGCCCTTTGGTCAACTTCTCTCCATTGCCCAGCCAATCCCCTACCTCAGCTTCTGATCACCATCATTCTACTCTCTACTCCTACGAGTCTGACATTTTTAGATTTCACATATAAGTTGGATCATGGGATATCTCTCTTTCTGTGCCTAGCTTAGGCACAGAAATAAACTAACAGGTCTACTTTTTAAATGCTCAACATCACTAATTATCGGGGAAAGCAAATTGAAATCACAATGAGACATCATCTCACACCTGTGAAAATGGCTATTATCACAGAGGCAACAGAAAACAAGCATTAGTGAGGATGTGGAGGAAGTGGAATCCTTCTACACTATTGGCGGGAATGTAAATTAGTGCAGCCATTGTGGAGAAAGTATGGCAGTCCCTCAAAAAGCAAATATAATTATCATATGATCCAGCAAATCCATTTCTGGATATATCTCCAAATAAATTGAAATCAGTATGTGGAAGAGATATCTGCACTATAATTACAACACTATTCATATTAGCCAAGACATCAACAGATGAATAGACAAAGAAAATATGGAGTCACTTTCAAATTACTTGTTTCACCTTAGATGCTATTAACTAATACCCTACTAGGAGAAATGAAGAAACGTTTATGTTGTCTCTTACCGATTTTTGTTAATTACAGTATAATTTTATATTGTCAATTTTCACGTTCTTTTGATTTTAAACCATTATTTCTAAAATAATCTAAATAACCATGATTTAGATTGTATTCAATATTTAAAAGTATTTATGACTAATCCCCACATGTTCTCCTATCTTGGAGCTGTTTCCATGTTTTGGTGGGGACAGTGGGAAGAGGCAGAGAGAGAAGGGGTCACACAAACTGTGACCCTGTCTGTCCTTTAACTTTGTATCCAATTTGCCTGGACTTATAAAATTCTCAGGGCACCCATTTTCTGTTTGTTTGTAAATCCGGTAGCAATTGTTTAACAGTCTTCTAACACAGGGGTATAAGTGGCTTGTCCTATTTTTTTTTTTTTTTTTTTTTAGATGCAGTTTCACTCTTTTTGCCCATACTGGAGTGCAATGGCCTGGTCTTGGCACATGGCAACCTCCATCTCCCAAGCTCAAGTGATACTCCTGCCTCAGCCTCCTGAGAAGCTGGGATTGTGCCACCACGCCTGGCTAATTTTTGTACTTTTAGTAGAGACAAGGTTTTGCCATGTTGGCCAGGCTAGTCTCAAACTCCTGACCTTGGGTGATCCACCCCACTCAGACTCCCAAAGTGCTGGGATTACAGGTATGAGCCACTATGCCCAGCCTCACAAGTCCATTTTTAATGGTAGTTACAAGTTTAACTTTTGGATTAACAGATTTCATTTCAAAGAGTTTCTAAGTAGAGTCTATTAGCCAACTTGATGGTGACATGAATTTGAAATTCAGCAAAGCTGCTTATGATATCCTTCTGGTACATTTTCTTTCCCACTGATCACTGTAGACAGTCTCATTGATCCTACCCATTGATTTTGCTGCAAAAAAATATAAGACCATACTAATTTTTACCCTGGGAGGGAGACTGCCTGCCTCAAAATTTGAGGCATTCCTGGCTGCCTCAAATTCTTTCTTTATTATACACAATTTAATAATTTAGGCAGAAAATGTCTTTGTGTTCCTCTGGAATACACTTTAATCTTTGCATATACAAATTCAGTTCTTCTGAAATTTGAGGATAATTTTCTTCTATTGCATCTTCAAATACTACCTCCATTTCATTTATTGGATTATCTTCTTAAAGGATATCAATTAACCTGAGTTGAATTACCTGTGGCACGCGTATCCATTCTCCTATCTCTAGCTGATTTAAACTCCTTTTCTTTGTGTGCATGGTAAGCTCTTCAAGCTCCTTCTCTGTGTCAGTAATTTCATTTTTGATCATGTCTCTTATGTTTTTTGCTGTTTTTTATTTATTTGTTAGTCAGGAAAGAATGCTGTCATTGGTCTTTAATTTGCTTTCTTAATTTCTTGTGATCTTTTTTTCTTTCCCAGTCTGCAGGTTATAATTTGATTATAAAGCTCATTTTATTAAATTTCTATCATTATTTTGTTCCATACCTTCAAGGTCTCAGGAGAATTTTCTTCTTGTTTTCTCTTCCAGATTCTGTTATGCAAATGTGTTTTGAATGCTCTGTTCCTTCCTTTCACCCAACTACCTATCCATCATTTCTCCGTTTCTCTTTATTGTATAAGCTATATTATATATAACAAAATTATATATTATATGTGATATATATTTTATACATATTCATTATTACATTTCTTTTACTATCTATTTCTTAACATGAGCAATTGGATCCATATTTTCTATTTATTCTGATCCTTAGTGGGTAAATTCTCTTTGACATTCTTCCCAACTTAACTGAAACATTTATGTCTCAGCAGAAGTTTGAGGGTTGAGTATTGTGTGCCATCAATTTTTCTGTGGTCTGAGAAAATCTGGAAAGGAAAGAGGGACTGCCCAGTGGGGGCCGGAATTCTGGAGGACTTGGCTTGGTGCATATGTCCTTTGACAGACTGTTTGGCTGATATCCTAGCCATGAACTGGATATGCTAGAGGTGTGCTTGGATCTGTCCCCAGACAGATTGGAGCCATGGGACGGAGAGGAGCTCTAACCAACATTACTGCCTTTGATGAGAGCCTCACAAAGTCAGCAGGGTCCTCTACAGTAGGAGATTTGCCCACAGCTTTCCTGAGCTCCCTCAAGCCGCTTCTCTGCAAATCTCAGCATTTTTTTCCAATTGACATTCTTTCTCCAGCATTATTTCTAAGGGCTGAGGGGAGGAACAGAGACCATAGCAACTCCACCAGAATTTATAGTTTTGTAACCACGATTCTGAGAGTTTATAACATAAAGTTATACCCTAGCCCTTACTTTCTTTTCCTGCTAGTAAGGTCTTTTCAGATTCTTTCTCTTTTTAGAGGGAGATTCCTTGCCTGTGCTTAATTGCACTATTTTTGTGCAGAAATTCTGTCTTAGTTTATGACTCCTTTAAGCAGCATAATGACCTTGGATTAGAAAGTCCGTAGACCTGGGCATGAAACCCAACTTCATCTCTTACAGCAGTGGTTCTCAACTCAACTGGGGCCAATTTTGAAAACATCCAGTGACATTTTAATCATCATGACTGGGGGCTGCTACTGGCATCTAGAGGGTAGACGTCAAGGATGCTGTGCCATTTTGCAATGGCATAGTCTGGTGCAAAAGCACATACTCACAGGACAGCTCCCCAGAACAAAGAATTATCTTATGCAAAGTGTCAATAATATCAAGATTGAGAGACTCCACCTTAGTAGCTGAGTAAATTTGGGCAATTCTTTTAATCTCCTTGAACTTTAGTGACTTTGTCTTTAAACTGAGCATAATAATGTCTGTCTTGGACAGTCAATAGATTGGAGAGTTTTAATGTTAGTAACAGTCATATGGCATAATAATACTTCTATTATTGTCCCTGGAACTATTATTATTAGTAAAATGGTAATTTTTTGAACAGTTGTGTGAATGCAAGCAATTTCCTCATCTATTCTAACCTCAAATTATTGCAAAGTTAAATTCATTTTGGGGGCAACATTGTCTTTCACTGACTCCTACTGTTTCATCTGTTTTTGTTTGTTTGTTATTGACATTGCCCTGTTCACCCTTTTTTTTTTTTTTTTTTTTTTTAATGAATCCTTGACCCTTCATGGGAAAAGCAGCATCCTCTCATTTTTTTTTAATTGCAAGTATATATTTTGTCTGCCTTCTCTTATGTAAATACCTCATATTACACATGTCCTCCAAACACAGTGCCAGGAAAAAAGTGTGGGAGAAGGCCAACTTCCAGCCCCAGAGCCAGAGAATTTGATGTGGGCATTGGATTAGAGGACCCTCTGGTAATGAGTATGCCCTTGATGGTGTGAAATGAAAGGCTTTGATGTTTTGTCTTGTTTTATTGGTAAAGAGTGGCCATAGTTCAAATATACCCAGTGTTGGTTGTCTGCTGTCCATTCATCCATTCAGGTTAGCAGTACAGAATATCATCTTGCTATGCTCCTATCTTAAGATGAGTAAAGTGGATGGTGTAAGACATTTGCCTAGGGATAGGAATAAGATGGAAGTCATACTTTCCAGACTCTTTGTCCTTGCTCTCGAGGTCTCAGGGCATAATGACCATGGCTCAGGGCTTGGGGAAAAGTTTCTATTTCTGGCCTATAAAGATACCACATGGGAGGGGAATGGTGGCCCTGGCCTTGGAGTCCCTTGCTTTGCAAGTTCATCTAACTAACCCTGACTCGACTGCCGTGAGAAGTCTTTGGGGAAACTATAATGTGTATAAGATCATGGGTCAGTGTATAGTGTCTGTAAGTCCTTGTGAGTTTACAAAAGCAGCAGAACATTGTCAAAATGGCATGGACTTCGGAGTCAGATGAACCTAGGTTCATATTTCACCTCTGCCATTTATGAGCTGGTGTCATTAGACAAGTCAGTTAACCACTTTGAAGTTCAGTTTTCTCAATTGGAAAATGGGATTAATAAAGTCCACCTAAGCAACCAGCAGATGACCCTAAAATGGCAGATGCCACTCTTCTATGTCTCTTTCTATTGCTCAAGTATTAACAGCAGGACAAATTTTTCCTTTTGTAAAACATATTCTAGTTTTAAAGCTCTGGGAGCCGCTATTATTCCTGGATCTATTTAGTGACTGTTAGTGACCTTCTCCATGTGTGACAGTTAGAGACAAATAACCATGACCAGGCTGGAGGAAGCTGAGGAGAGATGGATTGAATTTGGTCCATGCTTGGAAAAGTGTGGAAGCTGGGATTTTTAATGTTTGATTTAACGAATCTTAATAGGGCTTGGCCTTGGGAGACACAAATCAATAATGTAATCGCAGTGCTGTCATTGGCTCACCAGTTCTCCTTCATTCAGAAAAGGCCTCCCAGAGAGCATCCAAACCCCATCAGGGACACATTTAATTCTCAGTAAAAGGATAGGCCACTCTCAAGAAGATAAGAAGAACCATGATGATTATAATGTTGTTGATGACATGATGATGAGGAGGAGGAGGATGAAGACAATTGATGATGATAATAATGATGGTGATGGTGATGGTGATGGCAAATGATTACTACTCTTTATTCAGGGCCTATCAAGTGTGAGACCCTGCACTAAACACTTAGCGCATATCTTCACATGACCTGTACTATAACAACCAGGCCATAGATATGACTATATTTTTTATAAATGAGAAAACTGAGACCCACAGAAGCTAAATGACTTGCCCAAGGTCCCCAGTGGATGAGGAGGATGTTGGGATAATGAGAGCTATATGTTTTCCTAGTTGTTTGGGGAATAAGGTGATGCTGTAGAGGTCAGAGTTTTCCTTTAAATATTCTCACAGGGAATACCAAGTAGAAACAAAATATGCTTCATGGTCAGAGAAACATAAGGTTAAATTTTGTCCCTGACTCATACTTGCTTTGTGTCCTTTGGGAAAGAAATTAATCTTTCTGAGACTTAAGTTCTCCAAACCCCAGTTTTCTTACCTGGCAAAGTAAAGACAAAAATATGTAACTCAAGAAGGGTGGTTATGATGAAGGTTTATTGAGGTGCCCATCTGGTGCATGGGAGGTGCTTAATGAATGTTATTTTCTTCCTCTAGGACTGATGAGAGGCCAGAGCAGGTAAAGCCTGAAGCTGAGCCATATCAGTCCTACAGCACTGGACTATAGGAGTTGGTGCAGACAAAGTTGACTGAGAGTGAGACAGAGGGGAGGTCTTAACAGTGGTTGATGGCACTGGAAAAAAACTCAGAAACAATATTATGACCTCATTTCTCTAGAGAAAATGTAAAATTCCTGTGAGTAATATGCATCCAGTGTTTTAAAACATCACCATTTTTCTCAAAACATTTTACAATCAATCATTTCTGGATGAAAGGCCCTACATTTATAAGGTGAGAAAAAACACCTTCAGAACTCTCCTGGGGTCTTTTGTCCAACCTTTGACTAAGTGATCATTTTGCTTCATCTATGGACTAGAACAGAAGGAAAAAGGAAAAGGACATGGTAGCCATCATCTATCTAGGCAAAAACTGGTGTGCCATACTCTACCCCTCCATCCCTCTCCTAAATAGTCACACGCCACTTTGACTCTGAGTTGCTCTTTGCCAATTACTTCCACTGGTTCTGAATCACAAGTTATCCCTCATAGGTGGCCATCAGATCTCTAACATATAGAGGACTGTCTATGGAAAGGCACAAGAGGATTTTTACAACAGTAAAATATCCCTCTCTAGGGGTGACAGGGCTCTAGCCTCACCCTCACAGGCACAACCAAGAGCTCAGAGTCCAGCTCATCCCAAAAAAAGACTGAGTCCCTGATGAACATGCCATCAATAAACACTGGAGCAGACGCCATGAAATTCCAATCAGAAGAATTTATAATGTGAAGTCAGATATCATATAGTGAGAAATAAATAAACAGAAATTGTCAGTCAAACTCATGGCAGCTGGGACCAGCATCAGAGGCAGTAAATGAACTAAGCCTACAAATCACATTTATGATCGGCCCCATTGAGCATAACTCTGCCAGTGGGGCTTTCTGCTATGTAGCAGGACACACTGGCTTGTTGCATCTCACAGAAGTGGAAAATGAGCAGGGCCAGTGTGTCTCTGGAGCAGTGACTTAAGGGTATTAGACCATGATTGAGACATTTCCCTGCTCTCTAAGTCAATGTGTGCATAGGGCTTGGGAGAAGAGTTCTGGCTTCCCACCTAGAGTGCAATTCAGCAGAAGGCAAAGATTCCTATTGAACTCTGATTAGGTGTTATCTCAAAACCCTAGCACTTGCTATGCACAGCCCAAGATCACAGTGGGTGAGAACTTGGCTCTGTTCTGGGAGAAGCCCAGGGGAGTCTCTTTATCCAACACTCTTCTCTTAGCCAACATCCAAGTCATGGACAGAAATACTGCCCATCCTGTTGCATCTTATACTCTTGCTCTTAGCACCCTACTCCTTCTTCTATTCACTGTGAGATTCCCAGTACGAGGCAGGGAAGACAGTGTGGAGAGAGGGGATCTTAAATGCTTTTACATCTTCAGGCTCCATCACATTGTGCCGCATCTACCTTAAAAGCACTCCTAAACTGATCAATTACACGAATGAATTAATGGATAAATGAGTGAATGAATGAGCGGATAAATGAATGATTATCCCAAAAAAGATATGTCCTCCAAACTGCATCTCTGCTCTGTTTTCCTCAGCTTAAAACCCTCTACTGTTGTTTCAGACAGGAGCTTCTACCCATGCAATAAGAGCTATTGAGTGGTAATTAAGACCATGTGTATTAAACCCAATTGCTGGTTTAACCCCTGGCTCTGCCTCAAGAAACTGGGTGGCCTTGGGCAAATTATATAAACCTCTAAGGCATGATTAGCACATTGATACAACAGTAATATTATTAGTACCTGACCCCATTAAGAGTATTAACTCATGTTGAGCCCTTAGCAAAGAGCTTGGCAAATAATGACGTTTGATTCGAATATGGATGCTCATACTCATGCTCTGCACCTTCTTCCTTCCACCGCCTCTGTCCATTATATCTTAGCATTTGTCAGCTAAGACTGCTTGAGCTTGAGTGACAAGAGTGGTGATGAATGTTCTCAAGATTCTGATGAGGAAAGGACTGTGACTAGGGCACTCATAAAGATCACTTTATTTAATTCAAGGCAGGGCTTTCTCCTGAGTCTTGAGTATCTGGCAATGATGTGTAGTCAGAAGATGGCCTTATCCAGTAAACTCTCTCAGACCATACCATCCAGCTTCCTTTAGTAATACTGAGACTCCTATAGAATTTTTTAAGAAGCTGCCTCTCTTTTAAAACATTTAAAAATGTTTTAAAGTCATTCCCTGGCTCTTGAAGCTAATTGGCAAGTGGCAAGCAGGGCAGTAATTAGATCCTCTGCTGAGCCCTGCATTGGAGATTTGAATAATTCAGAACATTAGTGATAGGAGAAAAGAGAGGTTAAAATAGAACAACTCCCTAGTTAATAGCTAAGTAATTTTGAGCATCCCAACAGGAACAAAGAACAGGGCATGGCCCAGCACAAGAAGCCCACTATGCCTTGAAATACCAAGGAAATGTGTCCTGAGAAGATTAAGCAGTATTTTTGGGAGCTCACTCCTATATCTATCTAAAGTCCATACCAAGATTTACCACAGACAGGAAGATAGCTTGAGGCCAGGAGTTTGAGGCCAACCTTGGTAACATAGTGAGACTTCATCACTACAAAAAGTAAAAATAAAATAAAAATTAGCCCAGGCGTGATGGCATGCACTTGTGGTCCCAGCTGCTCAGGAGGCTGAAGCAGGCAGGAGGATCACTTGAGCCCAGGAATTTGAGGCTGCAGTGAACTATGACTGTGCCACTGCACTCCAGCCTGGGCGATACAGTGGAGACCCTGTTTCTTGAAAAATAAATTGTAATTTAACTTAATTATTTATTTTTTTAAAGAGTGACCCCTGCCTTGGACATCAACTTTCAGATTAATTTGCACCTTTGCCCTGTGTCAAATGAGCACTTTCTTGGCATTTCTGCTCTCAGTGTCATTATGAACAGTCTCCAGGTTCACTCTCAGCAATGGCTAGTTGCTATTTCTAAAGCATCTTCCTTAAACCACAGCTTTTTGGTGCCACCACTGAGATGTTGATATTTTAGGACCAGGTGATCCTTATAAGACTATTTTGCCAGCCATGCCCTCCATCACTGGAAGATGCTTTTATTTGGGAGATTGTCACAGTTCTTATTTACCTGAGAACACTGGCCACAGGCAAGTAGTTGAATGAGATTATCAGTCAAGGACCTTCCAGACTTAGGAGGCCATAATTTATTCCAGTCCTTGGATTGTCATCTCAAATTAAATGTCAAATAATTAGTCACAAGGGCATGAGGACAGTCTAAAGTGAAGCTGCATGCCTCCACAGCCTCCTTGGCCTTTGTGTGGTGTTGGAATTACTTCCTATGGGTTTGAGGCTATGTGGGATAGGACCAGAAGTCTCTCACAGTGCTTTGATCTCAAGCCATCACTGTAGTAGACTATAAAAAGGTCAAGCCTTAGGCCTAGATTTCAGAGGACATCCAAAATCCTACCTTGAGAACACCTAGTTTTGCTTTCAAGCAGCCTAATTCTGCTCTAGCTGGCTGTCATAGAAAGCCACTGATGCAAAGGTAGCCACATTCTGGGGAGAAGAGACATTTCTTTCGTAATGAACAGGCTGTCAGGTCATTCAGAATTTTGGATCCTGAGTGTCTCCATGAGTGAGTTGAAGAAGGGGCATAGTGATAGCACTTTGAATGTTGTACCAATAATCTGGGGCTTGGAGAATGAGAAATCCAGTGCAATCCAGCAAACATTTATTAAATGTGTACTGTGTTCATAGCATTGCACAGAGGACATTCACTTTTGCCTGGACCAACTTAATGCAAGTTGTGCTTACTCATCAAAAGGCATTTGTATACTGGAGACTTATATCCTAGGCCTACAAAAGGTCTACTTATGACCCTATAATTTACGTAACCATGTGGGGCAGGTGGAAAACACGTTGGAACAACTGAAAAACAAAGGTTTCTCTCCCTTAGGTCTGCCAGCGTTTTTCACAGGGACATCATCTTTAAAAAGAGTGTTTGGTTTTCTTCTCACACAAACCCAAAGGATTTAACCACACACAAATTACACATTTTTAAGTGATATGAACAAATATTCTAGGGATGAAGACATTTTTGATCCATGTAGATGAAGAAGTTATTTCTATCACTGTCTAAACCCCAAATGTACTATTGTAACTTGATTGTCAGCAACAAACTTTGAAGAGAAGTGTGCTTAAAGAAAAGCAGCAAGTTTACCATGTGGCACAGCCAAGCGGCTGGTCTAGAAAGAGCTAGACCATGACCAGGGGCTCTTATATTTCCGGAATTTGATTCTTCTCTTAATACTGTGTGGCAAGATGTAAAAGCTTAAGCCAGTGTTTCTCAAGTAGAGCGATTTTTACCCCCAGGAAGCACCTGGCAATGTTTGGAGGCATTTTTGGTCTTCACACACTAGTGGGGTGGGGGTGGAGGAGGCAGAGAAGAACTGCTAATGCACTAATAAAAATGCTGATGAATATCATACAATGCACAGAAAAGCCCCCCACAGCAAGGAACTATGTAGTCTAAAATGTCAACAGTGCCATAATGGAAAAACTCTGTTTAAACCTTTCTACATCTCTGCTGAACTCTTGCTAGTGGAATTGCAATCTGTGCCTCCTGTCTCTCTTCCACACTTTATCCTAGAACCCATCAATATTTTTGAAATAAATTAATGAAAATAAGTAGTGAAATGTTATTAAGGAAAACACATTATATGACATAAAGCAGAAAATATGTAGACAAAGAGAAGGAAATTGGAATGAAAAGAGAAGACAGGGAAGGAGTTTTAAATTAATTATGCTAAAGGATAATAAAATCTTTGGGGTAAATGGATATTCAAAAGAACATACTTTATCCTACTTTGAGAGCTTACTCAAATGATTATAACTGGGAAGTTGCATATCAACATGTCAGGAGTAACAGGATATCACAAAGACGCAGAGCTGGAGATAATCAATCTTTTCCTTGGGACCCAGTCTCAAATAATAATTGCATGTATGTTCCCCTTACAACACTCATTTCCATCCAATGTTTAACTTATAGGCTACCTTAAAAATTGTGCAATATCTTTTTCCATTCAGAAAAGCAAGGTTCAAGCTCTTGAGTTGATACTGGATCTCATGTTCTTTGCACACATTTGAACTTTCCCAAACTTTCAAACTACATTTAAATTCAGCATACTTCCCTAATACATAATGAATCCAAATAAAACAAGGGCATTGTTGTTTTATACTTTATTTGAGAAGAGACCCTACATAAACTATGTCAGGAGGATACAGGTCTACACACAATTTCATCAATCAATAAATGGAGTTGTTAACATAACATTGAAGATATGATGCTATGAGAAAGACAGACATATGATCAAGGAGTATTTACAACTCTCACTTATGATATATTTATATTGAAGATGGATATATACATATATACATGTACATGTGCATATACATACCTATGTCCATACATACACACACATATATACATATATATGTATAAAATGCTTTTAAACAAAAACCAAGAAAAGAGTTCACCTTCCTGTAGTGATTAACCATTTGAAAGTGAAGAATGGTTGATTTGTATTAGTGTCATGGTGTTAAATCTCTGCCCCCACATTTAACTTCAACACCCATAGATTCCGATGAAGACACGTGTTTGCCTTGGGATGGAAGCATGAGGGTGAAGAATGGGGTGATGGGGATGGGGCCGAGACTGAAAGACATGCACAATGGGAGAAACAACCTTTGGTGATACCATTAAATCATCCTTTTGTATTAAACATAAATTATTAATACAGTTTAAAAAAATAATTTTCTGTTTTCTTTTGAGGTTGGGGAGAAAGGAAGGGGGAGATGAAGAATAGAGAAAGGGTGGGCACTAGCCTTTTCAACATATCTGTTAATATCAACTGAGAACACACCCCTCTAACCGGTGGCCATCTTATCAAGTTAGAATTTTTTTTTTTTTTTTTTTTTTTTTTTTGCATAAAAGACCCTTCACATAAGAGTTTTACTTAGACAATAAACTTCTTCTTCAAAGGCAAATGCAGTCATCATTTTAACTAGATTGATTCTCCAAGACTCAACAGGATGCTAATAAAATTAGCATAGCCAATGCATTCACCTGTCATAAAGGAAAAGAATGAAGGGAACAGCACCTCAAGGAGGAGATATGATTAGTAAAACCCAGTTCTACTAAAACCTTTGTCATTCATGTTAAGTTATCAACTTTGGGATCCAAATGATGGAAAGCAATCATGATCAGCACTTTCCAGAGACCTGGGAGAAAAACAAACAAGCATCATGTAGGAATATTTCTAAGTCATAAAATACAAATGAGGAACGATCAATTGGGATTAAAATAAAGGGCATAAGATCCAACTGAACGCACCTCAACCCTGCTGTGGTCAACGTGTCCACCCATAAATGATGAGTTGGCAATACTGTATTCATTGTTAAACTTTCCTCAATTCAAGCCACATTGTTGTTGTTGCTGCTGCTTTTGTTTTCCAAAATCTGTAAAATTAGCTTAGCCTCAGAACAGGTGTGCACAGGTACCAGGTGTCCCACATGCCACACACACCATTGTTCAGCAGTTGCCATAATCCAGCTAACCCTTCAGATTGCCAATATATTTATACAAACATTGGGAAACACACACAAATACATGGGATCAGACAAGATATAATAGCTTTACATATACTTAGTACAGAAGCTTAGGGAGGGGGGATGGAAATCAGTTACAACAGTACCTAAACTTCATTGGCAAAATTCCTCTCAGGGAACGTAATATCCTAATAATGCACTGAAGTAGGTACCAGCTGATTTTCCAGATATTGGAAGTTTGCTGCACAACATCAGCCTAAAGATAAGGGACATGTAATGTCCAGTAGGAAACAAATCAGTGTATATCATTTACATGACAATAAATCCTTCATTTCTCTTGAAATAAGATATGTAAAGTAGCACTTAGTTTAATACAAGTTTTGTTCTGCTGTAGACCTAGCTGTAAAAAGCCATTCATGCAAAAAATTACGTCCAGTTTTAGCTGGATGTTTAAAGGACACTTCTCCTGAAAACAAGTCCCTTTCACTTAGGGAAGGGAAAAAAAATCCCACTTAGCCAGTGCCGGCTGAGAGTGGAAAATACAAGACTTTGGTGTTTGTAGGGCATTTGCCTTAAGAACCCAGAAGCAGCACTGAGCTCACCTCTAAAGAGGCAGAGGGCTAGATGCGCCCTTGAAAATTTTAGAATTTTTTTCAGAAAAAGTACTGAGAACCTTTATAAAATTGTATTCTCTGGCCAGTTCCCTCCTGGGGCTTCTATTGGCATCATCTGTCCTAGAGATGCCTGCTCTTCACCTCTAGTCTCAGGTCACATTTCCCCCAACCAGCAGATCATTCCTCTATTAGCAGTCACTTTGCAGTTCCTTCCTCTCTGTTCTAAGGGAAAATAACTTGTATTATTAAGCTTTCCTATCACCATAGGTCCTTTATCTACATATTATCTCTAAACTTTTTAAATATAGGAAGGTTCCTGAATTTAAATATAAGACAAAGCTCCTCTATTCTAAAGAAGTCTAACAGAGGTGTTGGATGCTGCTCACCTCCGGTCTTCATACAAATAATTAGAGAATCTTGTGCCATGGCCTTTTTCGCAGGGCAAGTGTGAGCACTGGAATGAGATTCACTCAAGAGGGCAAGGAATGGAAGGAATGGATGGCTACATCTTAGACCCTATCCCAAGTTAGAAATCGTAGTTCCACTGAACTTGCTTCTCTAAGATCTGGTTCTGGCCTACTTTTGCCACCTCATTTATTCCTAAAAGAAACCCCTTATTGTCTTATACCACTAAATATTATGGATGTTATGATAAGCAACACGGAAAGGGAATGGAAAGAAAGGGATAAGATACAGGGGAATTTCAGAGCCGTGGATGGTGCAGAGGCAATCGAAATGGAGGTTTTCTAACATCTGTGAGATAGAAGGCAATATTTACGATGAAATCTGCAGTGACTGACTTGCCTTCCCAACACAGGATTCATCCTGACATGAGTGGAGAAGATGCTGACAATTAGTTAAGAGTAGACAATGCTGACTCTAAGATGATATCTGTATGTTATTGTGCTATATGAAAACTGGCCAATCAGAAAGCAGTGTGACAACATGTGCTTCTGCTACCCTTGTTTTCTCAGTGCACCCTTCAGGCTGGCCTGAAGAATGCCACAAGGGGTCATTTGCATTCTTACTGTGATTGTTTAAGGCAAAAACAGCTGTTGAAGAGCACTCAGGGTTGAAGGGTGGATGCTGAGAATCAAAGAAGTGCCCCCAAGGAGTCTCCAAAATGCATAACAGTGGCATCATTGGGCTCTTTTCTGTCCCAAAAGTTCATAACTTCTGCTCAACTGCTGTGAAATATTGCCTCCAGATGCACACTGAGTCAAACATAGACTTGTACATTCTGAGAAACGTGCAGAAATTTTAAAAGGAAAGTGATTGTGTATAAGCAGTCCTTCGTTTAGGGGTTTACAAGTCAATGGTTTGTTACAAAGACTTTTGAATGTGTTTCTTTCTACTTATCTGAGGCAGGAGACCTGGGAGTATTACTCCAAACCCATTTGTTACGAGGTCAAGAATGTGACAGAGACAACTAAGCTAGACTTGGTAATAAATGAAAGATGTAAGCACCTTAAGAATAAAGCCTTCCAAGTTGAGGCCTCGGTGGATAGGAAATAAAGGGAAACAAAATAACTCCCTTTCCTAGTCTGGGAGGTCAATCAGGATAGCAGGCCCCTTCAATTCAGGGGGTTGTTTGCTGTCCCTGGTGCTGAAAACATATACCCAGGAATCCCCGCAGAATTTACACTCTGGGATGGGAGAAGCAAGAAACCCTGCTTATCAAACTAAACACTCTTTCAACAAAGGCTGACTTCAGGTGTTAGGCCTCAAAACATGTTTCAAAAGTCTTTTTTTTTTTTATGTGTGCCATTTCAAACAAAAATAGCCCTGAAGCAACCCTAGTTTTCCTGTGGAACAGAGTTAATTCATGCCAAAGTACTGCCGTGGCAGCTCTCCCAAAATTCCCTCATGTGAATCATGAACCCTAAAACCTTGGAAAAGAAAGATTGTAAATAGATGCAGCATCGGGGTCTACAGTCCCCAGCTACTGATTTCTTTTTCTGATACTAGTTGCAGATAAGAATTTATTTGGCTTGCTATGACTAAATGTTTCTGAAAGAAATATTTGGGTAAAACTTTACCATGAACTGCAACATGGACCTCTGAATTCCTCTCCATTCTTAATTTTATTGTCACATTCTGAGACAATAAACAGGGCATCTATTATGCTAAAGAGAAAGTATAAACTCATAAACAACTACATTCTATCTGCCTCTAATCCCCCACCAGCCAACACACACACACACACACACACACACACACACACACACAAAGAATCTCAAAAAGTAAAGTCTACCTGAGAAATAACATGAATCTTCCCCCAACAGTACACAAATCTTTGCCAGAGAGAAGAACACTGCTATTTTCTTTCACATTCAGAGTGAGAATTTTCTTGCCCCAACTTGCTTTCCTTTCATTTTAATTTGACAGTTCCTTAAGCTAACCCACCATGGCTCACACATAAACAAAAAGGGTCCTTGATGCTGTGAAGTGAGAGAAAAATAACATGAGTCATTTTCTGTTGCCTCCACGTCTGATAGAATTGGAGGAGCCTTTACTTTGGGATATGAATACAATAAATCTTTTCTAGCCTGGGAAAGGAAGTATCCTAATGGCCCCTAAGAAAGGCTAAACTCTCAGAGAAGGGGCAAGGGGTGAGATAGCTGTGAAATAAGTTCTTGTTGTGCCTGTTAACATATCAGATCAAACTTTCTCTACCTGGCAAGTTATTCCCCAAATAATATCTCTGAAACCCTTAAATAATCAGTCTTGTCTTTAGGAAGTTATATAGTGAAATAAGCTTGTTCAAGGCAGGCTTTAACAGTACTGTGAAAGAGGTCATCCCCTCCAGATTATCAGAATAAATTATGAAACTTCACCCTGAACCAGCTTGCCTTCTGCAATTTCACATCATAATTTAAAATCTCAGTAGTAACCCAATTTGGACTCTCATTTCAAAAGCTGGGATGCTTTTTGTCTACTGGACAGTGGTCCAGAACAGAGGTGTTGCTTTTCTACATAAGAAAAACAAAAATTGAGCCCAATCTTTTGTCATCAAGATTGCCTCTGTATGAGGCAAAAGGTGAAAAGAGAAAAGAGAAGCTGAGATAGCCTGAACTTGAGCAAAATATTTATGAATTTCTTAGGATTTTGGATACACAGCTTTATTCTAATTTCTTTCTGGAGTGATCAAAACAGTTTTAGAAAATCATGTATAGCATTTTGTCAGATACATTGCAAGTGATGGTTGCTTGGAGATCTATGAAAAATAACATTTGAGAAAATTTTACTTGCCAAGTAGTCACTACTACAGAGTACTTATAATAGTGGCTGTCATCACAAACACCTGGGATTTTTTAGGGGCTGTAAATGACAGAATACTGTGACTTTGGCATTCTGGCCTCAGGATTCATTATCAAGGGTTTCATTTTCATTCAGACATATTTCTCAGTGGGAATCCCACTCACACATATTTGTTGGCACTTGGGCCTACTAAAGGTGTGGTCTAGCATTTGCTCTTCACTTATCTTAAGATTATTTTCCCATGTACAAATGCTGGTCCTGGAATGAACAGGATACCGCTTAAAAATCATTATCCCTTCAGATGCTCCCTGAAAGATTAGTTATACCACCACATTTATAGAGAAAGCTTCATAGAGTCCTATTTTTACAAAGCATTATGTTGAAATTGACAGAACCTGATGAAAGCATGAGTTGATGGCAAGGAATTAAATGCAGCAGAAGTTGCCATTTTGCTACAAAATGTTCCGAGTTCCAAGGCTGAAAACAAAATCTAATTGTCCCTTTCCAGTGACTATGCCAAACAGATAAAGCATCCCCCTGTCTGCTTGTATTTTTTAGAGCATTCTTCATCGCTAGATACTCAAAGCAAAAAAATGTTAATGGCAAAACCTCTAAAAAACAGACACCAGCAAAAATTTAAGGAAGATATGTCTCAAAACACATCTCAAAAGCGGCTCTCAGTCTCTCAGCTCAGCACCCAGCAAGACTGCTTGCAACTGCCCAGAGAGTGGGCTCTATGTATTTGTCTGGCCCCATACAGTTCACAGAGCATGTTAACAGTTATGATCTCATTTAGGGCTCAAATAGCCGTCTGTGGTATGCAGGGGGTAGATAGTAGTTCCATTTTGTATATTAAGAAACTGAGGCAAAGGGAAGACAATGTTTTTCCCAGATCTCTCAGCAGGAAACAGAAATGTGCAAATTCTCTGCCTCCTATTCCCATTATCCTCCCTCCACCACACTTTTCATCTGTTTTGCCATTTTATCCTAGAAAGCATTCCAAATAGACCCCAACTCTTTCCTAAAGAAATAAAAGTGAAAAAAATTATAAATCTCATTGAACATATTAGAAGGAATCAAGAAAAGAAACAATATGGAACTATCCCCAGCATTAAAAAACATACATTTACACATATATGTAAATATATATACACACACACCTATATATGTAAACATATATATATCCCATATAATAATCATCATATATACATGGGATGATTTTAATATGTATATATATTAAAATAAGGGATTGGGTTAGACATTATGAATTTGTTTTTAATAGTAAATATGGTTATTTGTGTTTTTCAGAGCCATTTAAGGAACAGAGTTGAAGTATCTATTGATACATAATGATTTGGGGAACAGAGGGTTTGGTGTTCCAGCTCCTTCAGCAATTTCTTCTACCTTTTTGTTTCTAGAAAGGAAGCATATTATCAGGTTCAGTTCTGTTCTTAAGATATAAACCTTTCTGGTGCCACCGCAGAAAAGGTTTCATTTGCTTGAAAAAGGCTTTTTTTTTCCCCTCAAGATTTGGATGCTGCTGCAAATCTGTGTGTCAATATTATAGCCACTTCACTAAATAAATAAATGCTTTGCTGACATGTGGAACTCCTCATCCATAGAAATATAGCATATCCACACTCATAGGGGCCTAGAAAAAATGAAAATTATGTTTCTCCATTTATCCGTATAGTGAACAGCCAGAAAACAACAGAGGAAATTAAAAGAAAGTGTGGTTGTAGAAAGCCAGAAGGATGGTTTGACTTCAAAAAGACAGACTGAGGCATTATAATAGGCTTGTTGTCCCAGAGTCTCTTGTGCAAAAGCAACTGATGAGGCGCTAATGAGGAGCTAATCACTTGGTCCAGAGAGCTGGAAAGATACTGATGGCTGGGAGAACACACTTATTTTCCTCTCTAAAAACCGAGGCTAAGTCTCAAGCTTGGCTGATACGCAGGCTAGTAAAGAGGGAGATGAGCCAGTAGGGCTTTCCCCTGGCCTTAAAGGGTGGGGTAGGGAGCAGGGAATGGACAGCAAGTGTTCAGAGTTTGGACAGCTTCCAAAGGAGGGCTACAAGAGATAAACTGTCATAAAACAAAAATGGGACTGACTCCTCAGAGTGGGGTTGTTTGCAAACTTGTTCAGGGCAGGACCTTGAGATGGTATATAATACTTCAGTGATAACCAACTTGAGCAATGGATGAGAAGCAGATTGGCTTGCCCCATCTCTGGAATTAGAGGGGCACAGGACTGCAACTAGTTGTCTGCTGCCCACATTAAGCTAAGGACACTCAAGTGACAATCTAGCAGGCTTGCTCCTAGCCCAGTGCTCTTCCCGTGCCCCATGCTAACTGTTTTGGTTCACATTCTAATTCAATTCAAGTGTCTGAGCTTCATATCTGACTACTTGTTTCAGCCACAAGATAGGTTCAATAACCTGCTTAAACTACTTCACATTTATATCTGCACTTACTACTATTTGTTACTCAGGAACAAATTCAGTACAATTTCCCCTAGAAAATTAATTAATTACATAAATTAATTAAATAAAATCTGAATCAAGTTTTTGTTTCTCCAAGAAAACCAGTCCTGTCTTTAAATATGAAGGTTTAAAGAAACTCAAGATTTAGTCTCCATTGAAAAAGTCCTAATTTCATGAGATCCAAAGTCAAAGGGTATGTGCCGATAATAAGAGGAAAGATGAGCTATAGATGAGTTTAAGAAATCATACATGTGATGCACACTTCATTGCAAATGTATGCACACAGAGATCAATGGAAGTGACACAAATGGGGCATATGGCTTTGCAGTAGGACTGTGGAGGCTTTTGTGTGTGTGTGTGCATATATGTATACATGAATAAGTACCATAATATAAATAATTAAAAAGGTGAATGTAGTTTGCACTATGAGCATGAGCACCTAGAATAAAACACAATGCTGATATTGCTTTTAAATAAAGTCATCAAGATTGCCTCTATATGATTTTTACCTTATTCAGCCCAGAAAGATATCTTCCCAATTGATAAACACAATGTCCTTGACTGGAAACTTTCAATCCTCCTAAAGAAATACCTAAGAATATGCAAGGAGATTCTTATTATTTAAATGAAAACAAGAGGCAAGTAGGAAAAACAATTTCAAAGGGAATTAGAATCAGTAAAATCTCAGAGAAAATTGTTATCCAGACGTTAGGGTAAAGTATTCTAAAACCCTGAGGTAAGTTTCCAAAGATGCCTGCAATCATGCTGAGCAACTCTGTGGAGTCTGAAGGTGACTGAATCTAACCTGAAAGCCTTTTCTCAAAACTCTGGATGTAATTAATGGCCCTATTTTGCAGAGAAGTGGCAATTTCAGCTTTGAGGTTCTATGTGGTTGTTGTGCCACAATGTGGAATTGTAGAGTTAGTCTGGCTCATTCTGGAGCCAACCACTCCTTAAAGAAAGAGCTGACAAACCAGACTTAGAAGACAGCTACATCTTTTGTCCCAACTGTAAGAAACAGGAGCTGCGGCTGCCTCTCTTGTAAGGACCATAAGAAAGACCTGCAGAAAAGACAAACACCTTGCTGTCAGAATCCATCTGTCCCACCTAGATGCAGTCATGACCTTGTTGCAACTGGACCTCGAATCCCTGGAGGATTGCAGAGCCCAGAGCAGGGCTCAATGACTTAGGACACACTAATTCCTTTGAAACCATTTCACTTTGTACAGCATTGAGATATGCTGTAAGACTGTCATCCGCAGAGTGTTTTTCATGCCTTAGTTTGCAGTTCCCTCAGGGGAAACCCAATACGATGACAATCACTGTCACTCTGAGCAGAAAGCCTGGCTCAGCATCACAGTCAGAGAAGGCCAAAACTCCCTCTCCTAGGGTCAGATCCCAGCCGTGGCTCCTCTGCTCCTGGAGGCTAAAAGTTTACTGACAGAGAACGCAGGGTCAGGGAGGGAAAGGAGGGTTGCTAAGGGTGGGCCCCCAAGGGTTCCAGATGGGATTTGTGGAGACACATCACATGCATCTCAATGAGCTTTGCAGTAAAATTCACTGCACAGAGGTTAATCTAGATGTCAACATCGTCTGACAGCACTGAAATTACTCCAGGGCAGGGCTTCTTCAGAAGTCTTAATATAACAGTCAATTCCATCCTGCCTACAGGAAATGAAAGTTTTCTGCTTTGTGTGCCGAATCATTCAGTGCCAATTTTCTCACTGTTTGAAGTACAAACTGTTTGTGGTTCTGGGAATCACCTTGTATTAAGACTTTTGTGGAATTTGAGACTCTGGATTGTCAGTCCCATGAAAGCAGGAGGATAGGACCCAAAAGAAAAAGAGAAAAGAAGAAAAATGAAGAAAAAGTCTTCTTCACTGAGATTTACTTCTCCACTACGAATGGCAGAGATAAAATCACCTGGACCAGGTTTATTTATTCACTCTAGAGGTAGGCTCAGAGGCATCAGTTACATGCCAGGTAGCTATTAAATTGAGACAGAACACGGACAGATCTCCAGTGAGGAAAAAAAATATTGAATGTGTCCTACCATTTAACACACTACAAAATTAGTCTTTAAAAATAATATGGAAAACTCCCATGTGCTCTGCTGAAATGAAAGAATAGTTCTCAGACTTGGACTTCAGTGTTTACACTTCTTGTTGAGTTTTAGGGATGTTGCATCCAAAAGAATGTCAGTGATCCAGCAATCCTATTACTAGGTATCTACCCAGAGGAAAAGAAGTCATTATACATAAGACACAGAGATACTTGCATGTGCTACAAACATGTGTTTATAGCAGCACAATCTGCAATTGCAAAAAGTGGAATCAACCCAAATGTCCATCAATCAATGAGTGGATAAAGAAACTGTGGTACACACACACACACACACACACACACACACACACACACATATATATATATATATATATATATGATGGAATACTACTCAGCCATAAAAAGGAATGAATTAATGGCATTCAAAGTGACCTGGGTAAGATTGGAGACTACTATTCTACGTGAAGTAATTCAGGAATGGAAAACCAAATATTGTATGTTCTCACTGATACATGGGAGCTGAGCTATGAGGATGCCAAAGCATAAGAATGACACAATGGACTTTGGGGACTTAGGGGGAAAGGGTGGGAAGGGAGTGAGGGATAAAAGACTAAAAATATGGTACAGTGTATACTGCTTGGGTGATGGGTATGCCAAAATCTCCCAAATCACCACCAAAGAACTTACTCATGTTACCAAACACCACCTGTTTTAATAAATCAATATATAAAAATAAGTCTTGAAAAATATAATAAAAGACTGTCAGAGTACACAGTAAATATTTGAGCTCTCAGTCTACCTTCGCTTTCAAGAAAGATGTCTAAATTTATCATTGCCTAAAATGAGAAGAAACCAACTCCTTTCGTAAGATACTAAACTGAAAAGCAAGACCTGAGTGCCTCGGTGTTTCTCAGAAGTAGATCTTCAACAGGCCTTTCCTCACCTCTGTTACCTTGATACATCTTCTATTAGAAACTTCCAGCTGTGTCAGCTAGAAGTATCTCCTGCAAGCTATGAATGTGGGTCATGACACTGAATAAAAAGCAATATTTGCCTGGGCGATTAGGAAAAATTAATACAACCTACTCTCCTGCCTCCCCGTGATGAAAGAAAGATAGCCTAGTTCACTGGTTCAAGACATTATCTCCTACTGCAAATGTCAAACAGGGTCTTGTTTTAAATTTGGAACTTAGAAGTAAACTAGAAAAAAAGGGAATCTGAGTTTCATTTCTTTGATCAAGAATTCCAAGTACTTTGAAGGGACACCACCGCCCCCCAACCCCACCTCCACAGGTCTCACAGAAAAGCATCTATTCTGGTACACTGAGACTTGAGCCAAAGACAGTTCTTGCTGCAAACTATAGATACTTTTATAGGCAAATAAGGAAAATATGCTTGAGGAGAATGTGCCACGCAGAGCCTCTGCCAGTAGCCAAGATTCAGCTCTTTAGGATAGGGCAGCCCATGCTCAGAGCGAAAGCTCTAATACCCAATGCAGTGACACAAATATTCACCACACCTACTATGGTCAGCAGTGCCTGTCAGAAACAGCAATCAATGATCAACATCTCACATTCTCTCTGTCTCATCCCTCCTAGGGGGTGGTTTCCCCTGCAGTGCTGGTGGCTTCTATACCAACCCCCAAATAAGATGTGATAGAAATGGCTCCTGTGTGGTCATCTATCAGGCAACCAGGAAGAATGATTTTCAGATGCTCAGAATGTTAGTCAGCATAATTTAATTCAGAGAGCACCAAATGATCAAACTTTACAAGACGACAGATTTCCCATCAGAATCTCCCTGAATGTTTCTGAGGCCAGTTCATCTCCAGATTTCTCATCTGCAAGAATGGTAAGGCTCAAAGAGAATCTCAAATTGGAATCAATTTGCTGGCTTCAAACAGGCCTCCTTTGAAGCCATTCCAATCAAATATATAGAAATAAGCACACAATGTACACATACATGTACTTTCGTTAGCAAGACACTCCCAGTATTACTAAGCAACACCAAAACATTTTCCCAAGCCCATATTGACATCTTAATAATTATGCATAAACTTGGAATTTTCCTTTAAAATCTGTTAAATATTGGCTGAAACAATGTATTTGGTATGAAAAAAGAAAGTGAAGCTTCAGGAACCAAAAACACAGTGACTTCAGCACCCAAGCCCTAAACTAAAGGTGCTATTTTTTTTTCTCTGAGGCAAATGCCTTTGAGTCTTCTGGCATGTTGGTTCCCTACCAAAGCAGACAATAGACATCTCAGGGGCCTTTGGGACAGCTCTCTGGACTGCTGGCAGGTGGGTTCATTCAACAAACGTCCCTGGACATTTCTGTGCTCCAGATTCCGAGGAAAGCACTAAAAAGATCCCTAATCCCAAGACTGTCCATTGCAATCACTGTACTTTGGAGTCAAGGTAATACTGCTGCTGTTTGGTTTGGAAAAGGGGAGCAACGAAAGTCATTAGTCATTCCTGAATAGAAAAGGACTTTGGTAAACAGTCTGCAACTTAAGACGCTGCCCTCTTTCAAACGTCCCGGCCTCTTATAATTACCATTAAAAGATAAAAATATTGTCGGTTTTGACCCAGAGTTGATTGCCAGTGGCCTGCATGAGAGATAGGCAGGCCTCTCTCCATATCTTGGAATAGTTTCTGCCAAGTGTTAGCATGTGGGTTTTGAACAGGGAAGGTTGACCAGCTGAGGAGAACAGCCTGGTGAAACGCAGGCAAGGGGCTAGGCCAGTAACCTCCTTTGAAGAGCATAAAAATGAAATCTCCAGCTTGTCTGCCTGGCTCCCTGTACGATATTCCTCAAATCTACCAGTCACCAGGTCTTCTTTCATTGCCTCCTATAACCAATCCTTTGCCATTGGTAACTTTTCTTTGTCTCCTTCCTTATCTTTCACTCTATCTTTTATTTTTAAAAAGCAAGCATATAAAAAACGGTGGGACCAGAACATAGCTTTAAAAAAATGAAAAGGACTCTAAAAATATCTGTACAAACCTCTTAAATGTCTCAGATGAGAAATTAGCTGATTTGGCCAAGGCCACGTAGGTAACTAATAGCAAAATCAGAAATTTTGCTGGTCTTTTCACCCTGCCACTTTTCTACTTAACTTCGAATGCATCCTGTACTTTCCCGGCATGGCTGACTCACTTCCACTTCTGAGTTGAGTCTCGCACAGCCCCAGAAACTGGCTGACAGCTCTCCTGTTGGTGTTGGTTTCTGTAGTATTTAGCACCAAAATGACTTGCACTAGTGTATTCCGCAAAGTAAGCATCACTAGAGAAGAACATTCATGTTCAACCTGAACCCAGAAGGACCAAAGATCCTTTGCCTCAAGTGGGAAGCCTCTGTCTAGGAGTAATTTGTGCATGATCTGCTAAATGGAGGAAGCACCACCTCCTTTTTATTGTTTGTTGACTAGAGGAGGCTTAGTGATGCCCAAGGTCCCCTCAGAGTTCAGGGAAATCATTAGAGGGCAGCGTTAGGCTCACATCCAAAGCAAAGAAGAACTGGGAGGTCCCGTGGCCACGACACCCTACTCCAAGGTGGATATCCAACAGCAGGTCACTCTCACTCAGTCCAGGAGAGGATCTGGTGAGGTCGGCATGGCAGAGAGACCAGCCTGGGTGCCCTGGAGCATTCACCAAAACACACCAAAGAGCTCACTTCAAAGCTAAGCTCTCAGAGACAATGTGACACGGTTTTCTAAAATGTGGACTTTGGTATGGGAAGATGAGGGTGAAATGAACTGGAGTGGCCATATTGCCCAATCGGATGTCATTTCACAACACATTTCATCACATTAGGCTCTTAATAAATAAATAAATAGACCGTCGACAGTGTTTTTCTGGTATGTAGGCATGCCAGGATGGGAAGCAGAACAAACGCTCCCCTCCTGGCTTACAGTCATCTCAGACACTTCAGACTGTGAAATTTTGAGACAAGGGGCAAAGAAGCAGAGGAGTGTCTTATTGGAACTCAGCCTTGCCCAGGCCCAGTGAGCCCTCAGCAGCAACTGCCTCCTACCTATGCAAGGCTGTCCTGCCATTTCAGAGTAGTGCTGAGAAAAATGGCACAGTGACACAACATTGTTAGAATCTGAGAACTCAGAGCTAGAAGGGGCTAGAGATTAGCAGATGTACCCCTTATTCTGCAGATGGGGAAACTAATACACAGTAGACTAAGCCTTATCAGTCCTGTCCCAGTATAGGAGGGACAGGTGTGTCCCAGTACATGCCACACTCCCTCGAGCCATAGGGTACCCCTGCAATTTCCATGGCCCTATTTTCTGCCTCCTTTGCTCTCCAAAAGAAATCTTTTTTTTTTATCTGCCAAGGTTGATAAATCAAAGCAGACTCTGTATAGAGAGGACAGCCAGAGCTGAAGGAAGGCAGGTCCTCCCTCTCTACCTTTCCCTGATCTGCCCCTCTCTCTCTTGCACTCTTCCACAGCCAGCTGCTTACAATGGACATGACAAGAACATGATCCCAAGATCAACGTGAAAGCCCGTGGGCCTAAGGTGCCAGCAATCTGACAACCGTGGTCTCCTTCAGTGCTTCTTGTTCCCCAAGGAATCACCTTCTTGCATTAGGCCATGGCGAATCAGTGCCTGAAGATAAAACCATAGCATGGTCCTTATTCCCAGTTTTCCATCCATCTCCAACCCAGTTCTTCTCCTGCTTCTTCCCAGCCCAACAGCGACTATCAGTTTTGAAACACACAGCCAAGAAGACAGAAGCCACATAGTGTTTGTTCAGGGGAGGATATGGGAGAAGGGAAGCAACAGGAGCATTGGCACCTCACTTCTAACCAGAAGACACTTTTCCCTCAGGCCCCTCCAGACCATGCCCTCCCTGAACACCTGTTCTTAGCTACCCAGATCAAAGCCAGACTGTGCAGTTTCATCCAGCACTCACAGCCCCAGCACAGTCGTCCTCTAGGTGGAAAGACAACAGAAGTAATTGTCATAGGACAGTAAAGGGTTTTCTTGAGGTGGTCAATCCAAACAGCTTTCCCCAAAGTCCTCAGGGGCTAGGAGCACAGCACAGTGAGAAAACTCACACCAAACTCCCATCTCACCTCCCTACCCTCCCAGTCCAGCTATCCAGCCTCCTTGATCCCAAATCCCAACCATGGCTACAATCTGAGCACAGCTCTTTACTATTCAAATAAAAATATCTGTGGGTCTACAAAAAGAAGCAAAACCACAAACACACAATTCAGTCCTAAACCCCACATAGGGAGGCCCACGTTTCAGCTGATTTCAGCTAACCAGGACGTCCAGGCTGCTGGCAGTCTTTTCAGCTGGCAGCGAAAAGGGTAGGCCAGAGGCCCCCAGGAGGTGAGTTCCAGTTTGGCAAAGGTCAGTCCATTAGGTAGCTCTGTGCTTGGGGCAAGGTGGAGGGGCCCAGTGGCCTGGGAGGAGTACATCCTCTCCTCCCCAGCAGAGGAGCTCTGTGGGGCCAGGCTGTTGGCTTTCATGTTTCATGTGACAGGGAGGCCCAGAGGTCAGCCCCACTGTGGTCTGTGGCAGCAGCCAGGAAGGCAGTGATTCCCCAGTGCTGAAGCAGAGGGAGCTGGCCCCAGCCTAGATGTTTCCTTCCTTCTCTTCGGTCAGGGCTCAGGCCTCGTTAAGATGCCAAGCCTGCAGCACTGGACCCTCCTCATTAGACATCTCCCAGAGAAGCCTCAGCCCTTCCCCCTACCCCAGCCCACAAAAGTGATTTCTCAGCCCCTGCGTTTTCACAACAGCTCAAAGGCAGATGCATCAATCCTCCCAGGGGCTGGAAACGTGAGGAGAATGCCAAGGGGCCTGGCGCAGGTGCCAAGTAGATCCTCCCCTGCTGGCTCTCACCCACTCCACTGCTTGATTTTCTGAAACACTCACTGCTCCAGCCTCTCACTAGACCTGGCTCCCTTCCCTGGCAGTGGGGTTTACCTGGGACTCCGCAGAGAACCAGGAAGCGGGGTCTAGGATCTAGGGAAGCAGGATGAGAAACTGAGAGGACCAGGGGGCATTTGTTATAACGACCTACAAGCAACCATGTCCCTTGCTATTGCAACCCTAAAGCCTGCTGTGTCTACATTCAAAGATAACATGGGGGACCTATTTCTTAACCTCCTAAGCTTCCCAGGGGCCTGAAAGTGGGAGGTGAGGCCAAGGAATCTTTGCAATGATGGAAAAGACAGGTGGCAGTGTCTTGGCAGGGTCCAGGTTTCAGTTATTTTTTCTTCTGTGGTTCTTTTAGTCCAGAAAGTCCAGTTCTTTAAGTTCTGAGAATAGAAAGACACATCCTTTGAAACTCCAGCAAGAAGCTTACACCCAGGATGCATGTGGTCAGCTCTTGTCATGGTTTTGTGTTGTGGGGTTGTCTGTTCTGTGTTTACCCATAGGTGCCATCATCGATTCCCAAAAGCATCAAGATTACACTTTTTAGAATGGACAAATTAGAACATTGTCCTGAAGTGGAGGAAATGGGGAAGAAGTGGAGGCAAGGGCGCTGCTCCGGCATCATTTCTTTGCTGAGCGCAGCCATGCGGTCCTGGCATGTGCCTGTGGTGAGCTTCTGGGGTAATAGGCACACACAGCAGCGACTGAGCACCACCTTAGCTCCTCCCGTCCCAAAGCTCCCATCCCAAAGATTGTCTCTCTGCTTGGTCCAGGTCTTCTGCTCCGAAAAGCTGTAGCATTAGAAGCATGGGCCACAGCTTAAGTCAAAGGGAATTTTCCTTTGTATTATTAATATTTTAGAGTTTCTGAGTCGTTAAAGTCTTGTGGTTGTCTGTATCAGCAGCTTCTCTGTGTACTAGAGAAGATATCTCTCTGTAGATATAGATTGATAGATAGTTAGATTTATAAATATATATATATATATATATATATGCCAAACTGCCTTACAGGGTTTTTTTTCTTTCTTTTTTTTTCCT
The DNA here is from genome assembly GCF_008728515.1 of Papio anubis. Classification (NCBI taxonomy): domain Eukaryota; kingdom Metazoa; phylum Chordata; class Mammalia; order Primates; family Cercopithecidae; genus Papio; species Papio anubis. The sequence goes on along the minus strand of NC_044982.1, from coordinate 101,156,017 downwards.
TTTTTCAGTGTTGTATGTGTAGCAGGCACTTGAGTTTATATGAAGATGTTTGCTTCAGTCAAGGATGGAAGGAGTTGTGAGGTGGAAGGGAGATGTGAGGCAGGGAGAGAGGAGGCAACAGAGTATGAAGTCATGACCACCAGCCACCACTAGCCGAGAATGTCCAGGTAGATTGGGGTGGCCTTCCCCAAAGCATGGAGGATTTTGTAGATCTCCTTGATGTTCAGCCGCTGCTGTGGTTCCCTCTGCCAGCACCCCAGCATGACATCATACACCTCTTTGGGGCAGACTCGGGGCCGCTCTAAAACACGACCTTGGGTAATGCACTCAATGACCTGAAAGAGTGAGGAGAACAAGGAAGTTACACCCAAAGCCCAGCCTTGGTCCTGTGGCTCAGAATCGGCAAAAAGCAACAACTTCCCTGATTAGTTTCAATGCAGAGCCGAGGCTCTCGCAAGCACAAGCTAAAGGTTAGGCTGCAGACGGCACTGGTATACTTGTCTGTCCGGTGCATGGTGCAGTGAGCAGCACTGGCTGGTGGAGCCCTCTGCTGCCCTTCATACTCCACTTCTTGGGCCAGGCCCGCATTGACCATTGACTCCCCATACTCTCTTCTCTTTTACCTCACTTTTCTTCTCTAGTCCTGAATCTCATCTGGATGACTGAGCTGCATTTATTTTTCACTTGATAATGGACATGGGCTTCTGACCTGTCTCTCCCTCTCTCGTGAGCCTGCCTCACTTTGAAATCCCCCCTGAAGGAGCTCTGCACCCTCTGGCCCCTGCACGCCCGTCTCCTCTTATCTCTCATTCCTGGCAGGTTCCCAGTTGCAGACTCTGTGCACGTCACCACACTTGCCTCTGAGTCATTACATAGGACCATTTTGCAGCAAGACCCATCTTTCTCTGCCGTTTGCACTAAACCATGTTTCCAGTTTCTCTTAAAGTCCTTAACAATAGGACTAACTGCTTGATTCACCACTGCCTTCTGGGTGGCCAGTTCAAGTCCATTAACCTCAGTATCTCAGCATGCCCATCTGTAAGATGGAATCAAATGTCTGCCTTAACCACCCCCAGGAGTATTGTAAGGATGAAATGAGACCACGAAAAGGGACTGTATGGTCCAACATGCTAAAGGAGTGGCCATAAGGAGTAGTAGGAAGAAAACAAGTAATGCGTGGCTGGCCAACCCCAGCAGGCCACTTGAGAACCAAGTGTATAATTTGCAATGCATTTCCAATTCCTCAAAGACACTTCTTTACCGACAATGAATATGTGCATTTTCAAGGCCTCATTGTCTAGTTTTTAGGTTGTTTTTCACTTCTCCCTAACTCTATCACTGCATAACTTTGGTAAAGTCACTGACCCTGAACTTCAATTTCTGCATTTAAAGATTGGTCGTAATGATAAAAATACACAGAATAATCTCTAGCTCAACAGCTGAACAAATATTATTTCTCTTCTCTGCCTCCATTAGTCTGCATGTAATTAGGCAAGAGCACTGTCTTTTTTCTCCTTTGCATGTCCCTATGCTGCTCAACAGTGCCTTGTCTCCAGTATTGTCTCACATCACGCTGACTTTGGGAGGGCTGGTCAAACCATTACTGTGTCAGCATCCGCCTGGTTCTATTCACCCTGGAGTTTGTGATGGCCCCTTGGCTCATTTCTTTACCAGCCTGATAAGTCTCTAGTTGCTCATATTTCCCATTCGTATTAGAGCCCCATTTCCACTCTCCATTACCTTCACCTTCAGGGAAAGAGATTCAGCTCAAACTACAGTAGCAGCTGCTAATGCCAAGATCAAAGGCACCAGGGAGTGTCTCTTCTAATGTTGGACTATCCAGATTTGTTGATTTCCATGGAGAAACTGATGATCAGTGACTATCAGTATGTGGCTGCTATGGTGGGTGGAGTAGGGGAAGTGGCTGAGGGCAGAAAGCCTGCCTTTAAGGCCAATACCTCTGTGAGTCTTAGAAGAAACTGCAAACACCCCATTAGCTACTATGAGCCAGCTCAAGAACAGAGGCTGAGTCTTCTGTTAAGACCAGTAGCAACCTCAGCCCAGAACTTCTGTTACTGGGGCCACCAAACTACACGGAGGCAGTGTTCAGGTGCATGTATGGTGTGTGTGTGTGTGTGTGTGTGTGTGTGTGTGTGTCTGTCTGTGTGTGTTTCTAACCCCTCCTCCCCTGGGAAAACAGTAGCAATTTTTTAAAACACCATAACAAGTGGGTTCTAGTATATATACTTTCATTATTTTAAAAGATTGTTAAAATACTTTGTTCTACTTTGGGAAATGTGGTCAGGCCCCATTGAGCTTGTGAATCATGAGATAGTACACATTTTAAAAAATAACTTCTTTTCAGTCTTTGAAATTCACTTAATTAAGTGGTCAAGACATAGGAGAGCAAAGACGAACATAGCTTCCAAGAAGAAAGACACTCTCTTGAATATTCAAATAAGATTTCAATACTAAAAGGTTCCTGTGTTTACATTTTCCCAGCAAACAGAACCATAAAAAGAATTACAATGTTTCATAGGTTGGCTGGGATGAAAGACTGAGCTAGTTACTGCCTAGGAACTGCACTGAACTCCCTGGGGCAACGCGGCATGGTCCATGCATCACTGAGAATCATCTTGATGGGCTCTGGAGGCAGAGGAGTCCTAGGATCACACCCCAGGCTTTGTCCCTGCCTTGGAGGCTCTTACCTGTGAGACCCTGGCCAGCCCATTTCAGTACCTCAAGCAGACCCCCATCCTTTAACCTGAATCTCAACAGGTGTTTTTGCAAAAATTACTGAATTCATAGAGCTAACGTGCTTAGAAAAGTGCCTGTCACTAAATGTCAGCTACTATTAATTTATGTTTACTAGCATTTTGTATTATTGCCAGTTACAATTATAAAAAATATAATGTGTATTTATTACTATGTTTAATAGTAAACATATTAATAAACATAGTAAAAAACATAGTAATAAAATAAACCTGGTTTATTTTATTCCTAGATGTTCACACATGGCTCTATCAGTTATAAAACTGGCCTTCCCAAATTGACCATCTGGTACATCCCTGGGCTTGGCATACCTAAAACCTTTGTGCACCCATATTATGTGGGCATACTAAGTAGTGGGTGTTTCCACAAGATGGCACAATTGAAAAACTCATAGCTGTTCTATGTTTTCATTTTTTGTCGTAGTGAAACATTTGTGATTTTTCAGGGTAGCAGATTTAAGAGAGCCATGACTTGAGTCTCAATTTAGACATCTGATTTCATGCTCTTTTGACAATTATACCACATTTCCTACAGTTTCATTTTTTTTTTTTCCTACTAAGAAGCTCTCTGCTCCCACTAATGCCTACATTCCCTCTGCTGGCTCTAAATCCCACCTAATGTCTTGTTCAGTAGGTGCAAGTCCTGACCTGAGATAGCTCTTATCAACCCTCCTGCAATCAAGATTCCTATGCACCCCCTTTTTACCTCTGTGTTTGAGAGCTGGAACCATGGCTGCTTTCCATAGGTGAAGATCTCCCAGAGGATCACCCCGAAGCTCCACACATCGCTCTCTGTAGTGAACTTCCGGTACATGATGCTTTCAGGGGGCATCCAGCGAATGGGGAGCATGGTATGTCCTCCCACCTAAAAGGGGTTGAGATAGAGGCACACAGAGTGACCAGATGGCCAGAATGAGTGTCATCTGTAGCACTCTTCACACATAGACACACTTTTAATGCATCCTATTCTAAGATAGCCACAGCTTTATGCAACTTCTATCAGAGGTGTGTGAAGATGCTGACTTTGGAGACCTATGATAAAGGAGACAACTAGACTAGCAACTAGAGATAACACCTGAGGGAAGGTAGGTTCCTTGGCACTCAGCATGAAGAAAGATCACAAAGTGATCTGAAATGAGAGAGAAGATTTCAGAATCCAGCACTACAGAAAAACCTAACCTTAAGAGCAAGTCCAGCAAGAAGTCAGCAGAATGACTATGCCAGTCACCAAGGATCAGTATCTGCAAACATCAGGTTAGATTCTTTGCTGCAGTGGCACAGTATATTCTGTGTGCATCTGACTTGAGAACTTTAGCTTCTAATTGACAATCTTGAATCTCTCACCACAATTTAGAACTCGGTGTTCCAAGGGAAGGAAACAGAGACATTCCAAAAGCATGGAAGACCATGTGCTAATAAGATAGGAGGTGGACAGAAAGAGAATTCACCACAGTTCTTAGTAAGATCTCGAAGGACAGTAAGGAGAGTCTTTAAAAACAGCCTAAGGAGGATATCAACCACCTATGAATCTGCCAAACTGAAAGCCAAGGGGAAAAAGAAGTGACTGACAAGGACAAACACCCAGGGTACCCTTCCCTGAGAAAAACATTAGGGAACTCCTCACTGCCCAGCAGGTTAGAGAAGTTAGCATAAGTGGGAGAAAATTCACAGCATGTGTGAAAACTCAGAAACTAATTGCATCATTAGTAAATAGATTTTTGGGAATTGAAACTTTTGCCTAATACATGGAATTCGTTGTTAAAAAAACTACTTAATATTGACAAAAGAGTTGTCTACATATGTCCTGATGAATTACTACTTAAAGTTCTTGTTTCCTTCTTCTTCTTTTTTTTTTTTTTTTTTTTTTGTTGAGAGTTTTGCTCTGTCGCAGCTGGAGTGCAGTGGCATGATCTTGGCTCGCCGCTTGCCTCCACGTGTTCACGCCATTCTCCTGCCTCAGTCTCCCTAGTAGCTAGGTCTACAGGCATCTGCCACCATGCCCAGCTAATTTTTTTTGTATTTTTAGTAGAGACGGGGTTTCACTATGTTAGCCAGGATGGTCTCGATCTCCTGACCTCGTGATCCAACTGCCTCAGCCTCCCAAAGAGTTGGGATTACAGGCGTGAGCCACTGCGCCTGGCCTAAAATTCTTATTTCTATGGTGGGTCAGTTAGAGAAATAATAATAATGAATAATTAAAAACGAATAACTTGGGAGATGGGCAATCTTGTTTCCAAAAAGGGAAATCATGTTTGCCTTAACCACTTGAAGAATTTTAGGAGATAAATGATAATACAAGTTTGCAGAACAGTTCTTTTCTTTCCATTTTTCTTTTCTTTTCTTTTCTTTTTTTGTTTTTGTTTTTGTTTTTGTTTTTGTTTTGAGATGGAGTTTCACTCCTGTTGCCCAGGCTGGAGTGCAATGGCACGATCTCCGCTCACTGCAACCTCCGCTTCCTGGGTTCAAGCGATTCCCCTGCCTTAGCCTCCTGAGTAGCTGGGATTGTAGGCATGAAACACCATGCCTGGCTAATTTTTGTATTTTTAGTAGAGACAGGGTTTCAGCACGTTGGTCAGGCTGGTCTCGAACTCCTGACCACAAGTTATATACCCACCTTGGCTTCCCAAAGTGCTGGGATTACAGGCGTGAGCCACTGTGCCTAGCCAGAAAAGTTATTTTCAACCTGGGACTTTCTAATCAGGGTAGCTTTGTATCCAGTGTAAAGACAACTGAAGATACTTCTTTCAGACAAGCAAAGACTCAGAAAGTTTACCACTTACACCCTTTCAGAAAATAAAGGAGCCAAGTTAATTGAATACATATTCTAGAAAAACAGAAAAAATAACCCAAGCTATACAATGATTGGAACATAACAAAAATTGCAGAGCATATAAGCCACAAAAATGTAATTTAAATCTGAATAAAGGTTGTTAATTTGGTAGTAAAAGTAATACAATTACTAATAAAGGCTTCCTGTAAAATAGACACATAAAGTAAATAATAATACTAATAATGCCATTAGTACTACCACTGATACGACTAACATACTTATCTGGAATGAAACTTTCCAATAATTTCTATCATAAATGCATAGAAGTGTAGATATAGAAATAATTAAAAGCCTGATAAAGGCTGTGTGTTATAGAGAGGAAAAAAGAAGCTTACAGTGATTAATTGTTGAGATTAACATTTTAAATTTAAATATGCTTACTAAAATTTTAAAGCAGCTTCTAGAATAGAAATAGTACATATAGCTTTCAAACCATTTTTTTAATAAAGCCAAAATCTTTAACTAATACCAAAAAGACTACAGAAAGGGGGAGTAGGATAATGATGACTAAAAAGCACAAAATGAAAATGAAGCTTAGAAAACACCACTAGAGACAACAAGTACAAATGAGTTATACTACCTCTTAAATGAGAGAGAAATTTAGGTTAAAAAAATCAAGTTGCATGTTATTTAAAATAGACATGTCTAAAACAAAATAGCAGAAAACATTTAAAATGGAAGAGTGCTAAAAATACAACCATACATAAAAGAAAAATATAATTGCTACATATATGCATATATGTGCATATACATGTGTATATATATATATGCATATACAGATATATATAGCCAATTACATTTCTTTTATTGTGATTTACACATTGTCTGTTGTTTCATATATATGTGAAAAAAAGGATTCAAAATGTCAAAAATTAAAGTGAGGCTAAATAATTTATATTAAATTTATATCATACTTAATATTATATTTAAAGCTGGTAAAATTCACCATTATGATGATGAAGTTTATGCTCCAATTAACATAGCAACACTATATAATAATTTATAAAAATATATAGAAATAATACATATGTGTGTGTATATATATAAAGAGTAAAAACAAATTGTAAATAAAAGAAAACTGACAAAGTTATCATTATAATAGAAAAGTAAAATGCTTCACAAATTGAAAGATCAAGAAGACAACATAAATGAAGATACACTTTAAAAATACAAATAATGAATTTCAATAAGTAGATATGAGTGTTGTGATTGCATCTTTTAGTTTCCTTAAAAAATTGCACATTATTTTCAATTACCTAAAAAACATTTATAAAAACCAATCACATATTAAATCTCAAAGGAAATCTGGAATTGCAAGATAAAAAACAAATATGAAGTAAAAATAAGAAACATTTTCTGTATCAAATATAATAAAATAGAAGTTAACAAGAAAAAAATAATTTTTTAAAAGTTGTCTTTGGTCAATTAAATTATTTGGTAAAGAAAAAATTGAAAATAAAATGTAAAAGTATTTATTGTAACAGTAACTAATGTCCCATTTCTTGAAATCTATGAAATACAACTAAAGTAATTTTTGAAAAAAAATTACATCATTTAAGCATTCATTTTTAAAATAGTGAAAATGTAATTAAATCAAATAAGGATTCAGCAAAAAAAAAAAAAAAAAGGCAGTAAAGAGTCACGAAACAAATGCAAGGAAAGTAAGAAGAAATAAACAATAAAATAAAATAAATACTGATTAGTCTGTGTAAAACAAACAAAGCAAAGCAACCAGCCAAAAGGAAAATAAAAATCAGAATTGATCTACACAATCAATTGTTAGTTCTCTCAAAAGTTACATAAGCTATTGACAAGATTAATAAGGGATGTAGAGGAGACAAATGTAAAATGTTAAGAATATTATAGCCATAAATTTGAAAGTGTGCATGCATTAATTGGTTTACTAAAAAATATTAATTTTTTAAAAGTTAAGATAAATAGAAAAGTTGAATACAAAAACCACAATTGTAGTTAAAAAAAAATCTATACATTAAAAATGTAGAAGGTTCAGATGGTTTTCTGGGTGAGTTCTATTAAAGTTTTCTGTCTTATTTATACTTTTTCATAGCAAAAGAAGACAGAAACTTTCCTAAACCATTCTATGTGGTTTAAACATCCCTGAAGACAAAATCAGTCAAATTTAACATACAGCTTTACATATATATTTACATAATAAATATCAACACACATAGTTATCTATATGTGTGTAAAACTATCTGTTATGAATATATTCTCCAAATATGAATAAAATATTACATCAAATCAGCAATATATTACAAGAATTCCATATTACAGCTCAATAAGGTTTACCCTAGAAATGTAAGAATGTCTCAACCTTAGGAAACCTACTGTTAAATTTACCAAATTAAAAGATAAAAGAAGAAAAACCATCTTTTCAAAAATGCCAAAAATTCCCAACATCTTTTTCTAATTAAAAGTCTAATTCTCAGAAGGTAACTTCCTTTGTTGAATATGCTAAATATCATATTTACTGACAAAACTTTAGGAAAATATAAGGTATCTTCTATCACGAATTTTATGTGACATTTTTCAAGAGGTCCCAACCAATGCAATAAAGCAAGAATTTTTTAAATGGGATAGAAATATTGAAAAAAATGTCAAACTGCTGTTGTCTGAATATGATATGACTATTCAAGACAATGAACTAAAAAGCAGTTAGAACCATTATCTGAAGAGAAACACACAAAAATCAAACTATTCTCACATGCCAGTGGCAATGACTTCAAAATACGATGGACAATAAGATTGTTTGTACAATAACAACAAAAGTGTTTAAAGCACCTTGGCATAAACCTCAGCAGAAAATGCCCAAGGTTATTTAAATAAAAGCATTGAAAAACATAAAAGAAGATCTGAATAAATGAGAAGTTGTATCATTTCCTTGAATAGGAAGACTCAATGTTATACATCTTTCATTTCTCCTTTAGATTAATCTGAAAATTTAACACAATATATATGAAAACCGAAATGAAATGGTATATGGAAACTGACAAGATGAATCAAAACTTCATCTAAAGTAGTAATTATTTGATAAAAACTAAGATATACTTGAAATACAACAACAAGGGAGAGTTACTCTATCAGATAGCAAAGCATTTTATCAAACTATGTAATGAACACATTGCATTTTGGCATAGGATAGACAAATTTATTAATGGAACAAACTAGAGAGTCCAGAGGCAGACCCATGTATAAATATTCGAATTTAATATATGAAACAATGGGTTAGTAATTAAAGTATTGGGACAATGAACTATTCATTTAAAAAAATACACTTAGATACCTACCTCACACCATATACAAAAATCATTTCCAGATGGATTAAAGAGCTAAACATAAAAAACAAAACAATAATAATATTAGAAGAAAACTTAGAAAAGTATTCTATACCCTCAGAAAAGGAAGGCCTTCCTAAATAAGACACATGTTCAAGAAGCCATCAAGAATAAGATTTAGAGATACAACTTACAAAAATTAAATGCTTTTGCATGGCAAAAGACAACATAAGCATAGCTAAAAGACAAATGACCAAAAAAGTACAATACATGTAACAGACAAAGAATTAAAATCCATATAATACAAAGTGCTCCTTCAAATTAGTTAGGAAAAGCAACCCAACAGAAAAATGAATACAGGATAAGAACAGATGATCCACAAAAGGACTAGAAATGGCCACAAACATGTGAAAAGATGTCAATTAAAACAACAGAAACATACATTTCTGAATGTCAATTGGGAAAGATTGAAAAAAATTGATGCTATCTTGTGTTTGAGAGGGGTGAGGAAAGAGTTATTCTCAAACGCCACTGGTGAGAAATGTTTCTGCTTTTTCTGAGGTCAGCTTGGTAGAATCTGTCGACATTAAAGGTGCAAGTGACTTTGAACCCAGGAATCTCACCTCTAGGAGTCTTAGAAAGATATTCACTCATGTAAGCAAAAATGTTTAGTTTAAGGTGTTTATTTCATTCATTCTAAAGGCAAAAATGTGTTCACTGTTCAAGTTATACACATCAGTTAAAAAGAATATAGTAGAGCTATGTGTACTGATATGTAAATATATCTAAGATATATTAAGTGACAACACAAGGCATTGAAAAATATATTTTAGTATTCTTATTCATGTAAAAATGTATATGTGGATACAGATGCAAATATATAGTGACACCATGTAACCTTGAAAATGCATAGAAAAATGTCCAGAAAACCAACAAACCAGTGGCTTCCTCTATAGTGTATGAGTAGTGACCAAAGAGAAAAACCCATTTTTTGCTATATCTATATATATACACACACACACACACACACATAAACACACACACACACATATATATATATATATATTCCTATGCTGTTTGAAATTTTGTGATAATCGTGTATCACATTTGAAAATTTAAAAACAGTAAAAAAATAGTGTGAATATAAGGAAACCAGGTTTCCTTATATTTAAGTTCTATTTACTATATTAAAAAATTAATATTTTTTAAAGAAAAATTATGTTTGTGATAGAATATTGTAGACTGGTTTATCGCACTTGGTTTGTTGATTTAAAAAAATAGAAGTCAGGAATATAGGAACATTTCTCTTGGTGAAAAATTTTCAATAATGGAGTCTTACAAATTGATGCTGGTGTGTGTCTCATTTCATAATTTTAAACACAATCCAGAAGAGGTATTCCAGATTGAAAGCTCCAGTTTTACAGACAGAAATTCAAGTGTCCTGGGTGTAAACTGTGATGCGCTTAAGTATTCGAGCAAAAAAAAATGTCAGAAGGATATTAATTGGTCACAGAGGCTCCCCTGAGAAGAATCTTCAAAATTCTCACCAAGCAGCACAGCCAATGTGGATGAAGTTTATACACCATTCTTCCAGGAGGGACTAGTAATAAAATATTTCAAGAAGCCTGTGATACAACAAAGAGCATGACATTGGAAGTCAGAAGCGCTGGGTTCTAAATGTCACTTTTGACAAGCACTTAACACCCTTTGCACTTCAGTTTCCTTATCTTCAAAATAAGAGTGAAGCAACAATCTGCCTAAAATGAGATTATGTATGTAAAAACCCATTGAGCATCGTTAAGTGCAAAAGTGTATACACAAAGTACAGTAACTGTTCATTGTGTGTGTCTTTACATGCTACTGTGCAGCATAACAAACCAAATTTCCTCAAATTTCCTTGTTTCCCATAAAAATCCAGGCTGATTTTCCTCCAAGCTGACCAATATCATTCTTTGGAGAGACCCTGTTTGGGAAAGGTAGTGGTCAACGCCTTCCCTGGTAGAAAATTATTGACAAATATATCCCATGGTAAAACTTAGCCAGACATAAACTAACCAGAAACAGTAATATGAGCAATAAGAGTAGTGCTAATTAATTAATAATGAGTGCTGGCCACTGCATGTTACATACATCCCTTATTTAAGCTCTCTCCATTCCTGTGTGACAGAAGCTTCTATCACCCCCATATCACAGATGAAAATAAGGTACCTTGCCCAAGCACTGCATAAGAAATATTAGCTACTGACCCAAGCTCTCAATGAGATAATTAAGTATTTTAAGACTGAACCCTGAAAAAAGAGATGTAAGTAATAATGCACAGGAAATATTCCAAGGAATGATTCTAGAAATAAAAATAAGTACTTGGAGGGAAACAAATCTTTGGATTGCACTGGGGAAGCGCCCATGGCTACCTTGGTACCTTCCACCAATCATTGCCTTTCCCTGCCCTATCACACACGCTCACAGAGAGGATGGGAGTTTGAAAAATCTTGGAGGCTGAAAGTGCTCATGGGGAATGAGCATTAATTAAAGAATGCAATCCTGGTTGCATTATTAAGACTGTTTCTCAGAAAAATGATCACTCCCGGTATACTAGAGATCAAGCTGGAGCAGAACGAGAATGTCACTATCTCCATAAAATTTCTTTTATACCCGGAGACCAGATGGGTTCTGAATGATTCTGGATTTTGTGTAGAGAGACCAGAGGTGCCTGATCAACTCAGGCTTTAGGATATCCATGTCAAGGTCAACTACAAACCAAGAACTTACAGGAGAGGGTCAAGTGCCTATTCCAAAATCTGGCCAGGCCAAGGAAGTTCAGTCTCTGAACTCTGAACCTTCCCTATAAGCAGCTTCCTGGTGATTCCCATAGTCCCTCGGCAGGGGGTGCCCTTGACCCCTTTCCCACCAATATTTTGTTAAATGCTTTTACTAATTTGCTTCACACCTTAGCAGGGCTGCCAGATTAAATACAGGATGCCCAGTTAAATTTGACTTTCAGTTAAACATTTTAAAAAATTATAATTATGTCCCAGATATTGCATGGAACATACTTGTACTAAAAATATGGGTGTTTTTTTTTCTCTAAAATTCAAATTTAACAAGGTGTCCTGTATTTTTATTTGCAGTCTGGCAACTCTGGATTTCAGACCTGGTGAGGAAGTTGACATTATGGTCCAGAATATCTTCCTTTTATCTTCTAGGCTTTCTGCACGTGTTCAGGCTCTGTCTCACTCCCTTTGCCTCTGCCTCATCCTAAAGAAGACTGCTGAGTTAGGGATACAATGCACAGAAAAACTTTCTTCTCTCTCCTCCTGCGCTCTTCTCAGCCTTCTCTCCTTGTTTCTCCTTAGCATCCTCCAGTGGGGTGAATGTGGCAGAGAGGGGACATGGCAGCCAGGATTTTCCCCTATAAACACAGCCCTGCTACCTTCTAGCTGCAGATCCCTGGGCAAGTCATTTTTCCTACTCAAGCCTGTTTTCTGGTGTGAAAATGGAAGGGATAACTATAATCACCTCCCAGGGCTGTTTGCCTGATCATAAGCACCTGGCATGCTTGTTAAAAATATACATTCCTAGGCTTTACCGCAAACCCAATGAATTAGACCAGAGGTCAACAAATTATAGCTTGTCACTTGTTATTGGAAACAGAGTTTTACTGGCATAAAACCATGCTCATTAGTTCATTAGTTCCCTTTTTTTTTTTTTTTTTTTTGAGACAGAGTCTCACTCTTGTCGCCCAGGCTGGAGTGCAGTGGCAGGATCTCAGCTCGCTGCAACCTCCACCTCCCGGTTTCAAGCAATTCTCCTCCCTCTGCCTCCTGAGTTTCTGATTACAGGCACATGGCATCATGCCTGACTCATTAGTTTCCATATTGTCTGTGATTGCTTCCATAATACATGGGCTGAGTTGAATAGTTACAGAAGAGATCACCTTAAAGTTGCAACAGGGGCCACCTGCAAAGCCTAAAATATTTACTATGTGATCTTTTACAGAGTTGGGTGGCCTCTGACTTAGATTCAAAGGGTAGGAGAACCAGAAACATATGGTTTTGTTGTAGCATTATCAAAATACTAATAACACCTTAACACCAAATACCATTCAGTGTCAAAATTTCCCAAATGTTTTCAAGTGATTTCTGAAAGTTGGATCCAGAAAAGATCCACACATCACATCTAGTAATGTCTCCTAGGGTCTCTTAATCTATAGGATTCCCCTACTTTCTGCCCCAACTTTCCATTGATTGATTGATTGATTGATTGATTGTTGAAGATCCCAGGTCACTTGTCCCACAAAATTCTCACAGTCTGTTTATTTCACTGTATCCCCATGGGTCATTTCACTTGTTCCTCTACTTACTGCATTTCCTATAATCAGGAACACTTGATGATACCTGACTAGGTATCCAGAGCCCGGATTAGTTCTGGGTTCATAAATGGTGCTGTTTGCTTCTTTCTGTAACACAACACGAGACAAACTTCTTTGTGCTGTTAAGACTGATCACTGGATTCAATCTGATCATTATAAAGTTCGCTTTCACCTAGCAATTTTAGCAGCCACTGATGATCATTGCCCAGATCCATTATTTCATTAGTGGCTGCAAAAGGGTGCCATTATAATTATGGTATTCCTTCTGCATATATTAGCTGGAAATCTTTTAAAAATAAAAAGTTCCTTTCATCAGCTATTTGGCTACACTGGAAACAGTTTATACAGGACAGGTAAGATAAATTCGTTTTCTTTATTACTAGTTATTAGAATAACGAATTCATCCCATAGTATCCTCCAGAGGTGACCAATGAGAGGATTGTTTTGGTTTGTTTTGGTTTTGAAAAGCATTACCAATGCTTGTTCTTTAAACGTGCACACACACACACACACACACACACACACTTGAAGTGTTTCATTCTATCATAGTTAGCAGTTATTATTTCTGAAGCTTGGTGTTTCATCTTTGGGAAGTGAAAGCCTGTGCCTGTGTCTTCTCACATAACGCCAATAAACAGTCTTCATAGCATCCCTGCTTTCTGACTTAAAATAATACTCTAGGCTCATCTTTTACATTTTCTACTCCAGCCTTTGAATCAGTCATATCTCCAGGGATTCCTGGATGGTTTTGGAGGGCAATGGAATTTAAAGACCACAACATGGATCATTGGAGTGCTCATCTCTACTGGGGTGGTTATTATTTTAGGTCTTTGTTGTAAAAATAGCTAGGAAAAAAATTCTTAAGAGAAAAAAACATCATGACTTCGTATTGGTTTTTTTCAAATCAAATTTAGAATTACAGAGCTTTTACTTCTTTACTTTTATATTTGTGTTTCTTCTCATGCAGAAAATCTTGATCCCTATTAACACTCATAATATTACCTGCTTTATCCTAATTTGTATAAATAACATACAGTATATCAGAGAGAGTTTCAAAATAACAGTTCAATATTATTACTAATAATATGATTACTGAAAACAACCTTCAACCTACAATCTTTGCAGCTCTTTCTGTCCTTAGAATTTACCTACTAAGGGCACATAGAAAACATAGCCATGTTTTAAAGTCATTTGTAGTAACTCCTTTCTGTGTGGTGAAGCCACCACTGTAATATACAATTAGGCTTATTTGTTTCATTTTTGCCTTTAATTTTTAGGACTTGCTTTGTTTTTTATTTTCCATTTGATTTAATGGTGCTTTCTAATGATGTAAAAACTGAGACATTGTTTCAAAGTCAAAACCACAAAACAAGGTACATTCAAGCAAAATTTTGTCCCACCTCTGCTGATTTTCCTCATCCTATTCTCTTCCTCCTACAGATAATCATTTTAGTTTGGTTTTAGTTTATCTTTCTATCGTTTCTTACATAAGCAAATATGGATTTACAGTCACTTCTTCACTCTCTTAGATAAAATTTTTTACATAAGCAAATATGGATTTACATTCACTTCTTCACTCTCTTAGATAAAATGTAACATACCATATCTGTTCTATACTTGACTTTTTTCACTGAAGTTCACTCATTCTTTTTACAGCTGTAGAGGATTCCACTGTACTATTCCAAGATGCCACAGTTTCTCCCATCAACCTCCTATTAATAGGCCCTTTGATTGTTTCCGGTCTTTTGTTATTGTCCATGAGGAAGCGCACTTTTTACTAGACCTCACGTTATCCATACACACCCTGAAGGGCAAGAGCCACTGTCCCATGGGATGAGGTCTAGAATTTCCATGCCATGTAATAGGCAGAGATACAGTACAGTGTCCACACAAGTGGTTTCAAACCAGAATATGCAGAACATGAAGTCTTTCCAGCATGTACTCAGGCAAGGATAGTTTTGAGGGATTTTGCAGATGCACAGCTCTCACATGGATTTTTTTCTAAAATTAAATGCAGAGCCCCTGTGATCCATCAATCTCTTATCCAGTTGCCCCCACCCCCAACACACACACACACACACACACACACACACACACACACACACACACCACTCTCCAAAAGGAAGAACAAACTTCTCACCCACTCTAAATCTCAGGAGTGAAACGCTACAGAGTACAATGGAAGGAACTGTATAAAATACTGGTACAGGTGTTGAAAATGAATCTCTAATGACTGGGGAAAAATCCATTTGTAAGTTGGGTAGTTTTCGATTATTTTCAAACAACTGGAAAGGGACAAATCTAAAAGAATTATCAGCTGGGAGAAGATTAAAAATAATTTTTGATAAGAGACCAATATGTGATTTTAGGAATATAACTAAATAATAGTTCAAAGAATTGAGTCACATTTCAATAACAAAATTTCTTTCTTTTCCATCAATTTTCTTTCTTAGTTTAAAACAACATCCATTAATGAATACATGAACTAATTAAAAATATGAGATGTATTTCCATTGATATTTTACTTATCTTTTATAGTCATCAAAAATTGATATGTATATTATTTTGTCAACTGTCTCTTTTTGTACATCACTAATAATTGTAACTTAATCAGTTTCCAATTTCTGTGTATTACTAATAATCATAATGATAACTCAAACCAAAAACACTTAACATCTAGAAATGTATGATCATTGGCCATTAAAAACTAAACTCAAATCTTCATACATATTTTTGTCACAGTAAACTATGCTAGAGTGGCCAATAAAAGGATTTTATGCATAAAAATATATAAAGATAAAATTCAGTGGGGTAACTGCAATGAAAATATAAATTCAAGGAACAGGAGCCATTTAAAATTGACTGTTTAAGAACTTGTTCATGTGTTTAATAGATGATATACCAAATTGCTCTGGTACTTAAAGTTCATCAGATGTGTTAAAGGAATGATGTATTTTTAATGTCAATATTGACAATATTCTGGAAATGACATTGAATGCAACTATTTAAAATTACTTTGAAGATTTTTGATGGCAACTTAAGATGTGCAAGGGACATAATTTTTTTCAACATTCTTATAGGAGCATAAACATTTCAAGACCACAGGTACAGAGACTGAGCATCCAGTGATGCAAAGTTCAGAGTCCTCCTCTTGCCTTTCCCCAAGACTGTATCCTACCCCTCCTCAGGCCATCAGCTCTATATACTGAGAAAATGGGACAGGAGGGGAGCAAGAGCAGCAGTTTCACCTCCAGCCCTGGGATGCCTCGTGGAAACTCCCAAGCCCCATCTCTTTCATTCATGTCCTTAGGGCTCACACTTTGTCCCACTCCTCAAGGCCAGGAATAAGTGGTACAGAAGGTGTTCAAAGTCTAGTGGCTTCAAATTCTCAGACTCCAGGTACTACTTGGGGCAGAATGCCCTGCATGGCAGTGTTCCACTCTGGGGAATCTCCTACCTCCCAACTCACCCAACCACAACTGTCCCTTGTCTTCTAAGCCAGCCTTTCCTGAAAAGAGAATTGTCTTGCTCATTTCCATTGAGTGAATGCAACTTTTCTTCAGTTAGAGGGAACCCACCGCTTTGGGTTAAATAGAAACTCAGCTAAGTTCTACAAGGTTCTCAGGCTTCCGTGTCTAATTACAGAAGGAGCCAGCTGGTGGATTCCAAAAAACACAGAGAAGCCTGTTTCTCACCAAGAGATTCAAAACACTCACACAACTCTGATGAGGTATACAGGACACGAAGTAACCCATATTCCAGATAAAGAAACCAAGACCCAGCAAAGATGAGCAAGTGTGGATTCACAGGGCATAATATTTCTGGAACCAATGGAGGGATTCAAGCTTCCTCTGTATTCCCTAATCTGCATGGGGTGAGTCAGAAATGTTTGAAGTACATGAGAAAGAAACTCATCTACTTTGGAGGAGACAACTCTGAAGAGTGGTAAAACCTTGGCAACATATGTTAATGATAAATGGTCTATCAAGAGATTGTCATAAAGGGTGTCATTTATGGTAAGTGCCATTGTTTTTTATTTATTAAAATTTAATCTTTCTTGATTGCATGTCCGTTCACATAGAAAAGTGGTTATGTGCATTAAGAAAACATGAAAAGCTAAATCTATGCCTTCGTCATTCCCTGGGAAATCTGGTTTCCCATATGCCCCAGTGGTCTTGGCCTGTTCCACCTTGCTTGGCTGTCTGAGGATGGCATCAGCTACGGCTGGCAGTCACCCTGAACATGACCCCACTAGCAGTCCCAGCAGCCACCATAACAGTTTTTAAAATCATCAGCACTCTTGTTCCAGAGAGTTTGGGAATTTCACATGCATGGCTGCATATAATGGGTTAGCTACATGTAATATACATACACACATCCATACACTGTGGGGAGGTGGTTTAGATGGACATGTGTGCTTGACAATGCATGTGCATCGTGTGTACAGTCATAGATACAGACCTGGGCCTGTCGGTCCTGCCCTGATCATTCCCTGATCGTATGGGGTTAGTGAAACTTCCCTTGGATATTTCCAGAAATAAATGGCCTACATGGAGGAGGAAAGGCCCAAAGTCTTCCTCTAATGTGTCCTGTCTCCAAGCAGCGAAGAGAATGATTTTGTTCTAAACTAGTTAATCAAAATGATATAGCTCTCCTTTCTGGGATGAACCCTTCTCACTGCCCCGCTTCTCCAACTGTTGGTCTCTCTTAATAGTTCCTTCTCCACATATGCGAGAGGCTACCAGAGCCTTAGAAATAGGAGCCTGCCCTTCAGAAACCATCCCTTAGTTCCTTTTCTCCTCCTCCCCCTGCTCTACTCTCTCCTCACTGTCTAACTATGAGACTATTCTGAGTTGTGGATACTGATCGCTGTATTGTGAACCAGTTCTTTGGCTCTCTTCTCAGCCACCTGATCATTTATTAGGCCTATCTCTTTGGTGGTTCAGCCTACTTTCTCTCCAGATGTCATCTGGATTCCTGGTGTATCTTCAGGGGAGTCGGGGGCAGCCCTACCCTGTAACTGTACCTTGTCCAGCTCCTCAAATCCAAGTTTCTCAGAATCCAGGGCTTGAAACGAGAGATTCAACACTAAAGCTGTAGCTAATAAACACACAGGGCTGGAAGTTACCCAGCCTACTTGCAGACATAGAAATCTTGGCCAGAAAAGCAATGACTTGTCCAAGTCACTAAGAATAGTAAATGAAACAGAACTGAAGTCCCACAGAGCCTTGTTATTGTTTTTAATGTAAATGTATTACTGGACTATAGCATGCATACACAAAGGCAAACAAATCAGAAATAGACAAATTGAGTATCATGAGGTTTACATTTTGGTTCTGAGGACGAAGCTCTGAATTTTTTATCTTGCCCAAATTCCTATCTAAGGATTCTGGGGAGTATGCCCTACAAACCATAAATTCTCATCAGATGGGTTTTATTTAACCCTGTATATCATGACTTATTTTCCAATATGACTTTGGCATAACAAGGGAAAAACTCAAAATGTTTTACCCCAAAATATGTTTCCTTGCCATACCTTGAAATTGCCCTGCAAAGTCCCTTGTGGGAAAAATCCACATTACATGGAGAATCTCCTTCCCCCTTTGTTTTCCTTCCTTTCTTTCCAGATCTGGGAGATAATCAACTAAGAGCCAGGCACCCCGTTAGGTCTGATAAGAAACATTTTACAACCTGTTCTCTCTCTGAAGTCTGCTTTCTGGGAGATTCCTCTGCACAATACAACTTGGTCTCCACAATCTTTTATCTTAACCTGAACATTCCTTTCCATTGATCCAGATCTTCAGATAAATTCAACCAATTGTCAACCAGAAAATGTTTAAATTTACCTATAGTCTGGAACCCACCCCCTTCTCCCCACTTTGACTTGTCCCACCTTTCTGAACCAAACAAATATATTTCCAAAGTGTATTTGATTGATATCTCATGCCTCCCTAAAAATATATAAAACCAAACTATACCCCGACCACATTGGGCACATGTTCTCAGGACCTCCTGAGGGCTGAGTCACTGGCCAAGGCCTTGGTCACTCATATTTGACTCAGAATAAATCTCAAAATATTTTACAGGCCAGGTGCAGTGGCTCATGCCTGTAATCCCAGCACTTTGGGAGAGCGAGGCAGGCGGATCACAAGGTCAAGACATTGAGATCATCCCGGTCAACGTGGTGAAACCCCGTCTCTACTAAAAATACAAAAATTAGCTGGGCATGGTGGTGCACACCTGTAGTCCCAACTACTCAGGAGGCTGAGGCAGGAGAATTGGTTGAACCTGAGAGGCAGAGGTTGCAGTGAGCCGAGATCGCACCATTGCACTCCAGCCTGGTGACAGAGTGAGACTCCGTCTCCAAATAAAAAGGAAAAAATTATACATTTTACAGAGTTTGACTCTATTCGTCAACAGTTCTATGGTTTTCCTTCTTTCTACCCTGATATATATAGACTTTGAGTCACCTGGTAGAACTCTGTGTTCTCCCCAGTTTGTGTGGGTGCATGCCTTAGGGATATATTAGTTTGGATATCCTTTTGATTTCTGATCTACAATACATGAGTGCACACTCACAAATACATGTCCTTCTGTGGCCTCACCCCAGTTGTGGAAACTCCACAGATGCAAGCTTTATACAAGAGATTATGACTTTTCTACAGTGACATCAGACTTCTGACTTATCAAGTCAGAATTGTTGGCCTTCTTTTTGCCTCTCCTCTTCCCAGTAAAGTAGGACAGACTATTATCTAGCTTCTTATAGACAAACTGGATATCTCAGCCCCGGGTCTAGTAGGTGCTTGAGATTCTTTGGAGGCAAAATGCAGAGAAAACTCACAAAGACATCATTATAGTATTGCTTCCTCAGAGCAGGGCTTTCTGACAGTTTACACAAACAGTATCCATTTAGCAGAATCTCAGTGGAATGGCTGTCTCAGTCTGAGCCTCTAGCCCCAGGATTAGGAAAAACCCTTGGAGTCTTCCAAAAATACAAGGAGTTGAGAGCCAAGCTGTTTAGCAGTGTGAGCCTAGAGGATCAATAGGCCCATTGTGATTCTCCCCAGTTCTCTTACCTAGAGCTGCATCTGCCAGGAGCAAAGTTCTGAGGGAAGCCCCAGGAACACATGCCTTTTATAACTTATTTTGTTTCCCTCTTTCTTCATCCTGCCTAAATTCTAGCACTCTTTCTGAGACTTCATTGTCCTTTACTGTCCCCAAGCAATGTATTTTTTTAGAGAGCAGACATTTCAACTCCAAAGATATGAGATGAAAAATAATTTGACCCTTATTTCCTTTTGTGAATGGCTAGACTGGGGCCTCCTGGCTGCACTAATATCTTCTAGTGGAAACAAACTTTAAGATAATGTTAAAAGAGCTCAAGTCACTCAACAAAGCTGGAGGGCTCAACTAAGTTCAGATCCATGGATCACACCGGATTCAAAGGGATCCACTCAGCCCCCAAACGCAAGTTACAATATCATATTGATAAGTAAAGAATGGCAGAATACATCCTTTTAATGATCCTAGATTTTGAAAAATCTGACCCTGCATAGCTCAGGTACTGAGAGTTAGGTTCTAGTTTAGATTCAGACTTATTGAACCAAAATAAGATAATTTCTTTCAAACAAGATTGACTGTGCTAAATAGTTAGAGGCCAAAAATATGTAAAAATTATAACATATCAGAAATGTGTATATAGGATAAGGAAATAGAGGATCTAAAAGAATGAAGGGAATAGTGTATAACTCAGCCAATGCTATTTGCTAGCTAAGCAATCATGGAGAATTTATTTAACCTCTGGAAGACTTGACTTCCTTGTGCATAAAAATGGGAATAATAACACACTCAGAACATGTGCAGAAATTAAATGAGATAGTAAGTGAAACAGAGGCATGGCAAGGCTTCAATACACCTGCACATACATAATACTTTAAATCTAAATCTTTCTTGAAAGATGCTAATTTCTCAATGATTATGATCGTGTATGTTACACAGCACTTCCCGTTTTTTCTAAGGACTTAGACGTTCTGCCCAATTACCCTTACAATGAGACAATAATCCCAAATGTATGGATGAGAAACCACTTCAGGGATGATATGCCAGCCAGTCAGCATGGTAGAGCCAAAGATAGAAGTTAATCTATTGCCGCACTCCAAGTCTTTCTTTTTGTGGGTTTTGCAGGTTCAAGACAGTTCCACCTAAGTGCTGGAAGCAGTTTAAAGGAGCTGCCAGATCTGTGTGACTGCCGGTCTGGATCCTTGGATTCAGGCTGTTTACAAAAGAGGGGCCTAGACACTCAGGAGGAGCAACTGAAGTGAATTTTGAAGACAAGGCTGGGCTGGTTAGAATGTGCCATTTTCTACTGTGGACTAGGCTCAGTGACTGCATATTCTGTGCGTGAAGCTTCTTTTTTGTTTTTTCCACAAAAGGCAAACTTAGCTAGGAATGGGCTCACTGAGTTATCCTTTAAGCGACATTAATAATATCTCTTACTGATTGAATATCCCACGAGCTTTAAGATAATGGCATTGGATCCTTGAATCAGGGATTCTAGGCCGGGTAATCCCAGCACTTCAGGAAGCTGAGGCGGGTGAATCACCTGAGGTCAGGAGTTCAAGACCTGCATGGCCAACGCAGTGAAACTCTGTCTCTACTTAAAAAAAAAAATACAAAAATTAGCTGGGCATGGTGGCACAGACCTGTAGTCCCAGCTACTCAGGAGGCTGACACACATAGAAATTCCCAATCCAATCCCTTATCCTTTTGAAATCCTGGACCCAGAGTATGCTTCTTGCAAATATTTATTAGTGAACAATATTACTAACACCATTACAACTCTAATTGCAACTGTTACTTACTAACATATATTGGGGCTTACCAAGTGCCAGCCCAGTCATTGGGATGAATAAGAGTTGTAATGGTGTCAGTAGTGTTGTATAAATATCTTATAAATATTTGCAAGAGGTATTCTCTGGGTCCAGGATTTAAATAAGATAAGGGATTGATTTGGAACTTGTATGTGTGCATAATTAGTGGTAAGGGATGATACAGATTTAGGCTGGATTAGGGAGTAATTTTCAAGTGTCTTGGACTGTAGCTCTTTCAACGTAAGGCTGTCTTGAGGAAAGATAAGTCTTTGCTTGTTTGTGCTGCTACAATAAGCAAATGGAGACCCACCCGTACTTTCTCTTCCCCCCATCCCCTCAATTTCTATGTCCTTAATCCCCTGCGCCCTTCATGAAGCATTTGAACTCTGTCTGTCGGGGCACATAATGCAGGTTGGACAGATCAGCCAGAAAGGCGCAGCTTTACCTAGAGGTAAAATCTTCTACTTCCAAACCACTCCAAACTAACCATTCTAGTTGGAGGGAGACCCAACCCTTTGGGCCCCCCTTTTGTTTTATTAACTGCCAACAGAAAATGCCAGAAGTAGCTGGAGAGGAAGCCCAAAAAGGGGAACCAGGAACACTGCATATTTTAATTTCTTCAGTAAACAATACATAGCACAGCAGAAACCTATTACTGATGGCCACATCCCCAGGCAAAGGGAAGTCGAATGCACATCATGGGAGATGACATAAAGAATACACAAGTCCTTCGTAGGCTACAGGCCACCTTATCTAGCTTCTCTGAGCTGGAGCTGAATTTCCCATCCATCCACTGACTGGCTGCTGGAGGAGCTTTGATACGGGCAAGGAGAAGGTGGACACAATTAGCCTTCTCACACACCTAAAGCTTTCTTGGGAGTTGAATGCAGTCTTCATCCAATGGAAAATGGGATTTTTCTTTGAGTCATGAAAAAAGACTCTTTAATTTTAAAGGAAGGATGCTTGGTGCCTGAGAGGAGAGAGTTCACAGATCACTTGCAGGACCACAGACATGAAACAGTGGATGAAGTCCTTTATCTTCATTTAAAAGTGGGGATTCAACTTGGAAACAATAACAGGGTTAAATTCTCAAGGAAGTCTGAGGTTGGGTGGTAACAGCAGTCAAAGCACTCTGGGAACTGCAAGGTGATTCATCAACATAAGAGTACCACCACTCTTTTTAAGCACCACAGGTTTCTATTTGGGCAGTCCCCTGAGAAATGCCAGGAAAGGGGTATCAATTAACCCAGCCACACAGCCCTGGCAAGGCCTAGAGGCATCTCTAGCATCCTGGGATGGAGGCAGCCAGAGGGAAGGTCTGGCACCAAGACAAGCCAGGAATCGGAGTGAAAAGAGCACTGGATTGAGACTCAGATCGTCTGGGTTCTTGTCCCAGTTCTACCAGTGTGCCATCCTGTGGCCTTGGCAGCCCATGCTTTCTTTTGGTCTCAATGTTCATACTTGGAATAATGACATAGTCAGACCAGAGTTTTGCTAAGATTCCTGTCTGCTCAAAAATTGCATGAGATTGTTGAAAACATAATTTTCTCATCTGAATCAGGACATCAAGAACACTGAAAGAAAGCTCAACTCAAGGCCCTTCCTAACATCTGCAGCTTCAGCAGCCTGACTTTACAGAGGGTGTGTGTGTGTGTGTATGCGTGTGTGTGTGTATGTGTGTGCTGTAGGCAGTGAAGGAGAGCATAGGCCAGAATTCAGGAGCTGCAGGACCCTGTCTTAGTTTGCATCATACCTCCTGGCTCACCCCTGGCCTCCTGTGTTCTCATCTGCATAATTGGTAGGGTGAGGGAAAGAGTTCGACTAGTTGACCTTTAGGTATCATCCAGTTCCAAAATGGGATGATTTGGTCAAGTGGAGACTGGATAACCTTTGGATGCCTCTCCTGGCCCTGTAAGAAGGTTAGAGCTCTGGGGTCCACTTCGTTCCACACAGCCTGCTACTCTACAACTGAGTCCCGGGGTGCCTCTCGGCAGTGAAGGGTGTAAGCCAAGGGCAGGTTCAGATAAAAGAGATGGAGGAGCTGTACCTCCATGCAGCATCTGGCATTCCAGGCCATAATCTGAGGCCTGCAGCTGTGGGCTGCTCCATCTCTCTTTATAAACAAGCCCTGCCTCTTGGCTTCTCCTTCAAGGTCAAAAGGCAGGAGAGGACTGCTCTGAGGATGAACCTACAAGAAAGTCTTAAATGTGAAGCCAGAAATCACAGTTGGAGAGTTGTTATTCAAAGGCATTCCTCCTCTGTTACACACATTCCTGTTTCCAAAAAATATAGAAGGGGAATTTGAGCAAGTGGACTTCTTGTTTTTAGGCTAATGAAACTGGGATGAAGTATATTTCTCAGGGTCACCTAGTGGGTCCCCAAAAGGTCAAGCCAGGTTGAGTGCTGGGGTAGGTAATCCCCAAGGGTAGAGCCCTCATCTTAATTTATCTGAAGCTCTGGTCTCCACCATAACAGAGGTAGAAAGAGATGCTTTCAGCATTCCAAGTTTGGGAGTCAAGTTGGGCTAAGTTCTTGTCCCAGTGAACAGGGATACAGAACAGCAACTTATTGCATGTTTATACTGTGCTAGGATATATGCTAAATGAATTAAAATGCACTGCTTCACTCAATCCTCCTAAAACGCATTGGCTCTGAAAACTGCTATTGTCACCAGCATTGTATTGAGAAAGGAAGAAAGGAAGGAGGAAAGTGCAGAGGAGGGAGAGAGGGAGAGAAGAAGGGAAAAGGAGAGGAAGAGGTTAAGCATTTATTCAAAAATGCTTGAGACAGAAAGATCCAAGTCTTATACCCAAATTATTCTGATTCCAAAACCAATGTTCTTATTCACCACCAAGTTAAAGTTCTTATACATTCTAAATTGAAAAAAGACTCATTAGTAAAAATGTTTTAAGGCATGTAAATTGATGGGTTAGGGTGGCAGATTTTGGATAATGTGATAGAAACCCTATAAATTTGATTTATATAAAACACTCAGAAAACACTCAGAAAAGCTGAAGGGGAATGTTCATTCAGAAATATCTAAATCAGCAGATTCAATGAAGTAAGATGGGAACCTACACCAGCCCAGAGAGTGCTCATAAAGATGACATCAGAAAATATCTATGTTCCTCCATAGACAGATTGGAAAAAAGCACCAGTCATGGACTTTGCTTCCTGTGCCTTTCTCTTGCAGCTTTTCTCTGCATAATGTCCAGTCCCACTCTTGTAAAAATGGCACTGATAATTTCTCACCTCGTCAGCTGGGCTCCGGATGGCAAGGCCTCCCTGATGAGGACAAGTCTTCATTACTGAACATCTAGGTCCCAGATAATCTGTTCAACTGCGGCAGCATTTATCATCATAATTTTCAAAATTCATTAGCCTTGATTGTTTGGAAATCTTTCCCATTAACATCTCTTTCTCTAAGTTCATGGTCTTGGGCCGACAAAGAGAGAGGCAGAGAATGATGACGAAATTACAGAAAGAAGTCAGAGTAGAGATTAGAAGGAAGAAGGGAGAGAAGTAACAGGCTCTACATGGTGACATTACTTAGGTCTTAGAATGAAGCCAACACTAGAAATAATTCCTAAACCTGGAAAACAAAAATTTTATTATAAAGACAGTACATTGCCTTCTTGCTTAAGGTAGAGAGTTTTCTGTCGCAGCTGAAAAAATCCTGAGAAAACACTAGAAAATTCGACTCTCCAGTTAGTTTCTATTTCTAGAAATAAAATGTCTATTTCTAGAAATGAACCAAAGATAAAAGATTCAGAGACATCGCAGAGGCCCATGTAAAAACTGACATGCCCAGCTAGGATGAAACTACAATAAGCCTCCTTTCACCCTGACTCCCCCTTGCTCCTTCCCCACCCTGCATGCCTGCACCCATATGCCAGAGCTTTACTGGCCATAAAGCCTCACAGGACACAGTTCACAATGTGGGGTCTGAGACCGGTGTCTGAACTAAAAGCTTTCCTTGGAGGGCTGCATTTGCCCCAGTGCCAGGATTCTTCAGCCGGATGCATCTGCCTGGAGGCTGCCTCAGACATCTACTTTCCATTAGGGCTAGCCACAAGTGGCAGGAAGAGAGGAGGCAGCACTAATCAGAGGAACTAGCTAAGGCTCAAGAGAGGTGGGCACCAGCCCAGAAATAGCAGAACCCACATCATCGCCAGACAGGAGGCGGTGTCACAATTCTCGTAGTCATATGAATTTCTCATGAGTCATTTGTCCCAAAAGAATTGCGGAAGCAAAGGGACTTGACCAACTTTGAAGATAAGATGCATACCAAGAAGTCCCATCACGAGACTAGGATAACATTCTCAGTGAGTGGTCCTGGATGGCACAACCAGAAAGATTCCCTCCCCTCCTCCATCATCTTCCCTTTAGCTCCCACAACTCCTTCCCTTGAAGACCTGAGCCCCACTCCATTCCAGGCACCTCTTATCGTCCTGTTCTAGGGGCTTGCTCTGCTTTGAGACACTATATTTCTTCAGATCATCAGAAAGCAAAATGCTAAGGCAACTGAGAGTTCAAAGATTAGTTACTATTTAATGGGTAGATTTCTTATCTCTGGATAAATCTCCAGTTAAGAACCCAGAGGACTGGGACTAAGAACAGACAACCAAACTCCCTGAACTAATGAGGACATGTGATACCATATACATTCACAGGCATCTTCCACAGGGGACTGTATTAGTTTTCCCCAAAAGGCCAGTCTTAATGATTTTGGATCACAAGAGTTGGGATAGCAAAGAAAAGGGGGGAAACCACATTCCACAATTTCAAAACTGTTAAACCACATTGGTGTTTGGCTTTGGGAAAGTCCTAGTGGGTTTCAGAATACTCTCTAGCTTATAGCTAACTTCACTGCAACCAGACCCTCTTCACAACCTCAGTGACGGCTGGAAAACACTCACATGCCAAGAGGGGTGAAAAAAGCTTGTCTTATGCTCTCCTTGTGTACCCTGGACATGGAAATGAACAGGTATCTGTCCTTAGGTTCCTTAGAAATACCAACTTTGTTTGGATGAGGAGATATCCCAGCATGCTGCTTTAAAGGACCTATGACCAAGACATGCCCAGCTAGAATGAATCTACAATAAGCTTTTTTTTTTTTTTTTTTTTTTTTGAGACGCCAGGCTGGAGTGCAGTGGTGCCATCTCAGCTCACTGCAACCTCTGCCTCTGGGGTTCAAGTGATTCTCCTGCCTCAGCCTCCCAAGTAGCTGGGATTACAGGCACGTGCCACCATGCCTGACTAATTTCTTTTTCTTTTTTTTTTTTTTTTTTTTTGTATTTTAGTAGAGACGGGGTTTTACCATGTTGGACAAGATGGTCTTGATCTCCTGACCTCATGATCCATCTGCCTCAGCCTCCCAAAGTGCTGGGATTACAGGCATGAGCCACCACTCCTGGCCACAATAAGTCTTTTTATATGGGCCTCTGGGATCTCTTGGTATCTTTTTTCTTAGGTTCATCTCACCCCTGAAATCCCAGCATGCTGCTGTAAAAGATGTGTCTACGACCAAGTCTCTAAGCAGATTCCCAGACTGAGGCACACTCCTGACCAGGTGCCCTTGCAGACTTGTGTCTAAGGCATGGGTATTATTCTTTTAAGCTTCAGCTGAGCCCTTCTGGATTAAGACATATCTTGTATGTGTGAGTGGCAGGGCAGCCCAAATGTAACCAGAAAAAGAATGACTATCCTTGTCAGTTTGAAATATAACCAGGCACTTCTCATCTTTACCCTGATTCCCAGCTGGGACTCCACAGAGCACACAGATGAAGAAGAGAGAAGCCAACTGTGTTGAGATGAGTTAACATTTTAGAAGAAAAGCTAATTTGCTTGCTTATTTGTTTTTACCAGAGGGAGAACTCAAGTAAGTGAAAGTGGAGTATCCTATGGAGGAAGATGAATGATGCTTTCCTCCTCAGCCCTCAAGTATCAAAATGACGGGGGAAACTAGACAAGGGTTCCTAAGTGGTAAAGAACCAAAACGTGATGAGGTAACCCTACCCAATAGTTAGAAGACCACAGCAAGGGACATTCCAGTGCTTGGAGTATATTTCTGTGATGGTAACAATGTAATGAAAAAGAAAATCCTTGCCAAATGACAAGAGTAATGGCCTCTCTCTATGTTGTGAAACTAAGAGACATTGCCTTGACATGCATTGAGACCCTGGGATAAATATGCTCTAAAACTCCAAGGAAAGTACAGCATCACAGGTAGAAATTTTCTCCTTTATCACAAAAGGAAAACTGGAGAGGGTTACGGGCATCCCAAAATAATTCTTTGTTGTAACAGGTCTCTCTTGTGCATCTAAATGGTGATTTGCTTGACACAACCTTATCAGGAGGTTACCATATTATGCGTAAAACAACAGGCTACCTATTTTTTTTTTCTGGGAAATATATGAAAGTATACCACAAATAAATGCAACGTTACACAGTGATATTGAGGTTAAATATAACCATCATATCTGAGATGTGGTCCAGAGACATCCTATTTCTTGCTAATAGCATCCTAAGACCGGATGAGGTCAGTCTGTGGATTCCATTCACAAAGGTAGACAGGAAATTTAGGATTATCTTCAAACTCAACTCTTCGCCCAAACCCCTGTTGAAAAACCTTTGTTCAATCTCAGCACTCTGCATGCATTCTCCCCACCTCTATTATCTATACACAGACACCATGCATGGTCCCTCCTTCCAACGTGCGTGAGCCCCAGGAACACAGACTCACTGAAGTTAAGCCTCCTCTCAGTTGAGGAGAGAAGACACACAGGAAGATTTACTATCATGCCCCCAAAATTTTCCATGCCAATCCCCATTTCCAGTGACAACACACAAAAAAAGCAGCAGTAGTTGCTGTGCCTTCATGCGCAATCAGCAAAGACATGGACAACCACCCCAACACATCTACTGCTCCTGATCCAGCCATGCAAATCAGCCTACACATGGGACATTCATGTCACACAGTGAGTCCTTTTCTTACTTCTACTTCCTGTCAACTGGTATCTGTGGAAAGATGCTGAGGCTGATAAAGGCAGAATTTCAGACGTAATTCAACCTGGATTTAGATCCTGGCTCCACCATTTTCTATTTCTGAGCTTAAACATCAGTGTTCTTATCCCCAAAGTGGAACTATAATAATGTCTTCATGAGAACAGCATAAATTAAACAAATTAATTTACTCAAAGCCCCTATCAAAGTGCCTGGCTAGAGCAGGTATTCAGCAGATGTAAACTGTCCTCCCATTACCCAACAGAAAGGCAGATGGGAGAAGGAAGGGCCCTATGATGCTCTGAATGGCCCGCACAAGTCAGAGATTAAGGGACTTTCTACAAAGATGCTCCCCAAATAGATGAATCCACAGCCACTGACGCCATCTCAGTGATGCCAGAGGGAGATGAAA
Organism: Papio anubis; assembly: GCF_008728515.1. Classification (NCBI taxonomy): domain Eukaryota; kingdom Metazoa; phylum Chordata; class Mammalia; order Primates; family Cercopithecidae; genus Papio; species Papio anubis. The sequence continues at coordinate 101,126,464 of NC_044982.1, read as the reverse complement.
CCTGTGCTGACCATCAAGCAGACAAGGTATCCGTCCAATGCCACAGCCACCTGGTTTTCTCTCTTTGCTTTCTGTCATTATGAAGTTTGTGAGTATTTCTTTATTTGGACTCAGAATTTTCAGACATGATTTCATCCATGCAGTAAGGTTTAGCTGAGCCATGAAAGCCCTCCTTGGAGAAACTAAATAAACTAAAATATATCGTATTCTTTAAGCAATGCAATTGTTTTGACATCCCTACCTAAACTGCACACACACACAACACTAACTACCACCACCAACACCACTACTATTACTACCACCATGTACTTCTTTTTCTCCTCTCTGCTTTACTTCTCTTTTAAGAACCTATCACTCTTAAATTTACTATAGACTTTATCTTTATTTTTTTAACTCCCTCAGTAAGAGCAGTGATTTTTGTCTATTTTATTCATAGTTGAATCGCTGGCACCAACAATAACGCAGGATACGTGGATAAAATGACTGTATGCCCCAATTTACCAAGAAAGGTCTAAATTTATGCCTGTAGCTCCTATTTAATTAATAATAGCTTCCCTTTTCATTCTCAGAAGGGTCCAACTTTAGACAATCAAACACACACAGTAGATTAATATTAAATATTTGTTGAAATTAATTAATAAATTTGACAAATTTGATATTTTAATGCAACCTGTCAGTTCCTAAAACCAAGAGTTTGAACCTGATGTGACTGAAATACATATAATATTCTAAAAGCATAAGAGATTGATTAATCTTCTATAATGGTTCTGCTTGCAAAATTCTCATAAGGCTGCCAAGCATGTTTGCTTTGATATACCCTAGCTATACACAGTTGTTAGTACTGAAAATCTTAAACTTTCATGCTGTTATTAGGAGCAGTGTCAAGAAGAGAAACCTATAAAACTGATCCTGAGAGAACCTGGGAGGCTATGCTTAATTTACCTCCCTAACCAAATTATGAGAGAAATGAATGAAATTGTAAAAGCCTTCCTTCCCTTGCACCTGTCCATAAGACTGCAGTATCAGAGAATACTGTATTTTAGAAATCAGAAGCTTCTTACTTCAGAACTCACTTAACTACCGCACGCCCTGTCAGTGTTTGGAAGCAGCCTCTGGCCTGTGGAAAGCCTCTCAAGATGGCAAGCAGGACTTGTATCTTCTTAGTCTGGGCTGGATCTTTAAGTCTGAGTAGGTGAATTCTGTGGTTTTGTTTTCCCAAGTGAACCAATTCCCAAATAGAAGAAAAGAGTCCCCAAGCAAAAAGTGGAAGGAAACCATCCAATGCAGTCTGACGATCAAGGCAAGACAGATGGAACTTCGACTGACGCTGCAGTATGTCCATCTCCCTGCCAGAAATTACCATAGAAATTAAAATGGGGAGGGCAAAAGCCTCCCTGCAAGCACTGGGGGATCTGACTCAGTCATGGAGGATCTGTAATGACCATCCTGAGCATCAAGTCTGTTAGACCACGCTTCATCTGAGGTCAACGGGGAAACCTCCAGTTCTTAGACCCTCTAGTCCGTGCACTTACAGCATTCTTATGTCCTTATAAGGAGTCTCCTATGGAGTGTAGGCACCGAAAGTATACTCAAAACTCAAGGTCACACCTCCTGAAATGCAAGAAAGCAGCCAAACCATCGTCCATGCAGAGCCTCTAGCCTCCACCACACGCACAGGTCTGGACAGAAGCCCTGGCAGCCATGTCAACTCCGGTGGCTCTCCCGGCTGTGCATCTAATTTTAGCAGATTATGGCCCGCCACCCCCCACCATGCTGTCTCCGCATGAGACATCCCAAGCACATCAATGGCTTTGGCAGGAAACTTCCATGGAAGTTAAATGATGCCCCACAGTGGGAGGCAAGGAAAGAGAGGTTGGAAGCAGGCCCCGGCCCATGGAAGTGCCTCTCCAAAGCCTGCAAGCTGTCAGTCTGTGTGTGGACTGCCTTGCCCAGCCCCCTGGTCCCAGAAATCAAATCCAGACTCACTGTGGAAGCTGCCGTTGCTGCTAGCCTCTGCCGCTGCCACGCCACGCTGAACAGGCCCTTCTGGCATGGCCCTTCCTAACAGTGAATGAGGGGAGAGAGCGGGGGCGGAGGGGGAGAGAGAAGAAAAGGGATGAAGGGAGAGGAAGGAAGCATGGGAGGATGAAAGGAGGGAGGATTAGGAAGGCAGAGGAATCTTTAACTGAATGGCGTGTCTCTCCTGGGCACGGCCTCAAACATTTGCCCTGTGTCATTAGGGAGGACAGCAGAAGACCGCAGCAACCCACCTTCAAGACCCTCACTCTGGAGTCTGCCCAGAAATGCAATGCACTCGGCGCTCAGCCAGCACATCATAACGCCACTCCCAGCACGTGACACCCAGCTGTCTTCCTCTGTGGGACACCAAGACACAATGGGCTTCCCTCCACGGGCTTGGTTCTACTCCCAGCAGGAGCCTCCCAGCCAACCTACTGCTTGGAGAGAAAGTGGGTTCTATCTAGAATCTTCAATCCCTTAGGTCAAAGAAAGAGCACTTTCTCCAAAGCTTCTGAGAGAATTATTTTTTAGTGTGTCCCACAGAAAATCCTTGAATTCACCACTGCTTTTATGGCTACCCAGATTCCCTCTCCTTTCCTTCCTGATTTGGAAAGGTTAGCTCACTGAATGTCACCAGCGTGGAGCCTCAGCCCTCCTCCTCCTTGCTGTCCACGGAGTTAGCATTTGTGTTCTCCATCACCACTAAGGAAAAAAGCCCCAAAGCAAGGCCTTTCCCTTGAAAGGCCTCTTGAGATGTAACAGGAGAGGGGTGTGGGAGGAGGGACTCACAGTAACTTAGCAATGGCATTTCTCAAGTGTTTCCAAGTCAAGGACTGTGTGCAAGAGACAAGAGACACAGTCCCTGCTCTCAATCAATTCAGAGGCAGAGAAGCAGCACTGGAATGACCTGGAGGAGAGGCAGGTTCATGAAGCAACACATCCCTGTGCACAAACTCATAGGGTGAGGCTGAAAAGACCATCCAGCGAAGACAATGAAATGGGGATTGCTGGGTGCTGATGGCAGGGAGGGATGAACAGGGAGAAAGAATGAAGAGAGAGGTGAAAGAAAGGACAGATGGGCAGTTGGGAAGAGGAGGTGTGATGGACTGAACTGTGTGCTCCCCAACACATGCTTATTATGGGGAAGTCCTAACCCCAAGTTCTTCAGAATATGACTGTATTTGGAGGGAGATCCTTAAAAGAAGTAATTAAGGTTCAATGGGGTCTGTAGGGTGGGCCCTAATCCAATAGGACTGGGGTCCTTATAAGAAGAGATTAGGACACAAACCACACAGATGGGTGACCACGTGGGGACACAGTGAGCAGGCAGCCATGTGCAAGACACAGAGCGAGGCCTCAGAACGAACGAACCCTGTTGGCACCTTGATCTTGAACTTAGAGCCTCCAGAACAGTGAGAAAATCAGATTCTGTTGTTGAAGCCCTCAGTCTATGGAGCACTGCTATGGCAGCCCGAACAAATGAACACAGAGGGCCTCATGCAAAGGTGGAAATGAGCAACTGGCACTGGGTCACCAGGGACAGACTGGCTGGGGTGGAGCCAAGGGGGCCTTCTTGTGGAGGGTGGGGAAGGAGACTAGCAGGGGCTTGAGGACCTAGTAGGCCAGGGCAAGAAATTTATATTTTGGTGAAATGAAGATTTACTCACTCAAGGCTCCAAAGAAACAGGAGGGATAAGGAAGTTTGAGGCCCCCTGGGGGAAGAGCTCCAAGCCTGAAGGTGTGTGCAAAGATTCAGGTTTTGGACTGACCAGGCATGGACCAGGGCAGCTCCTGCCAACATGCAAAGAAAAAGTGGCACTGAGGTGCTATAAGGAAAGACACAGCAGACTGGTGATAAAGAGACAGGTTCAGAAATGACTCCCCTTTGGGAAGCTCCCAAGAGAGTTTTCACGGATGCTAATGGTTGCTGAGGTGCTAGCACTCAGAGAAGCAGGAGGAGGCCATGGTGAGTTTTATTTAAAACATGCCATGCTTCAATCTCCAGTGAGCTCTCCAGGGGAGGCTTACAGATTAAGCAATCAAAGAGAGAAGAAGTGGAGGCTGCAAATGTAAATTTCAAACAGATTCTGTGTAAAAGTAAAAAGGGGTTATAACCATGCGAGTGCACGAGGTTTGCAAAGCAGATGTCTAAAATAGCAGCACCCAAACTTAAAACGAGAGGAAGGAGAGAAACCAATGGAACAGGGAAAGAATGACCAGGCATGGTTATAACTTGTGGAACAAAGCATTACTGAGGCATTCAACAAGAATACTATGCAGCATTGGCAGTTGCAGGGGGTGTGGGGGAAAGGGGAAATTATTAATCATGTCATTCAACAGTAGTTCAGGAAGGGTTAGACTTGAAGTAAGAAATTTAAATTTGGTCGTGAGAGATAATTAGTGACCCCAAAACTTCAGATTCAATTCAGTGGTAAGACCAGAAGGCCAAAAAATTAAGACAGAAGATGAAAAGTACCTATTTCAGTACTCAGACAGACAAAGTTAGAAGGGACAGAAAGGTCAAATGAAGATTTTTCTTTAATGTAGGATGGATTGTGGATTTTTAGAGTTGAAAGGAGGGAGAAATGCCTCAAGAAAGCCTTCAGAGCAAGATAAACACAGTCACAGGGAGAGACAAGAGACAGGGCAGGTGACAGGTATTGAGGTGTGAGTGAAGTGGGAAAGGATTCAGGCTGTGAATGTGTAGATATGCAAAGGGTGAATTTGGTCTAATATTTCATAGCATCACGAAAATATATATTTGACACAGTTCCTGTCACATGCATAATTATGAGTCCTTAAATTGCTCTACCACTTTGCCCTTATCTAAGCAATCTCTGTTGTAGAGTTGGCTTTTAGGATCTCAGAATTAGAGAAAAGCAAAACTTTGAGATCATCTACTGAAACCTCATGTCTAGCACAGGCATCTGTATAATGTGGTTCTATGTATTTTCTGGAAACCCACTGGGAATGGAGAACCCACTATCTTGTAGGATGGTCTGTTCCATTTTCACACAATAAGAGTAACTTCCTGCAGCACCGTGCTTCACCACCCTTGAGTGTAAACTATCTCTAGAGTTTTCCAATCTTGCCACCCCTGTGGGTAAGGAACATGTTGTAGAGTCCACTCATTGCACCAAAATAATGGAGGACAACCCCTCCATACATCTCTGTACCCGGCTTTGTGATCTCTGATTGTTCCAAATTAGGGTCCTTGAGCATCTTTCCAGATCAGCCATTCACTGAGAAGAACACTTGTCTCCTTGTTTATGTCATTTAATAAACATTTATGAAATTGAAATGTCTACCATATATCATGTACAGTCCTAGGTACAAGGGTTATATATTTGGTGAAATAAGGCATGAATACTTCCTTTAAAGAACTTCTAAGCTACTGTGAGTGAATATGTGTCAACCAAAGTTCTTGAGAATACATTTTCACAACAAACATTAAAACAATTACTTCTTGCAACACATTTCAAGGCAATAGGACAGTACTCCTCAACGCTGAGCACCACCTCCCTTGCTTCTAATATTCCTTCCTTGCCCTTCAGTTTCACGGAATCTGTGTTACATTTTACAGACAACAATCACCTCAAATCACATTGCTACTGTTTGCTTTAAGGTTATACTGGAGAGTCCAAAGTATCTAAATTAAAGTATCTTTGCTTGCCGTGTTGACTAGGCTTGGGTCACCCTGTTTTCCTCCTTTGTCTTGAATGGCCTTGCCACAAAGCCTTATTAGAAAAATAAATCATGGAACTCAATTATTACAAGCTGACACTTCTACTTAACCTCATGGAGACTGCGCTTTACTGGTGTGCTCTCTAAACATTCTATTCACAAGTAAACTCTCATCCCTTGAAAAATCTAACTTAACCAGAACAACAAATCCAATTCCACCCCTCATTTATTGTACAGTCTGGGGAATGATCACTAATCTCTCTGAGCTTTAATTTACTTGTCTGTAAATAGGGGGAATCATGCCAGCCTGTTGACCTCATAGCACTTTGATGGTGATTAGAGAGGAGCACTGAATTCACAAGAAGGGAGACCAATGTCCTTGTCTTCACTCTACCACTAACCAGATGCGTGATCTTCAGGAACATCTGCTCACTCTCTCTTTCTCTCTCTGGCTGGCAATCAATGTATTCATCTATCAAATAAGTGGGTTTGAAAGATGACCTCCAACTTCATTTCTAGTCAGGATTTCACAAGATTGCCAGTGTAGATGCTTGCCCAAATTTCTTATAAAACAGTTGGGTGGAGTAATAAAAATGCATTGACCATATCCAAAGAATGTTGATAATTGAATCAATGTCTGCTTGGGAGCAGAACTCTAGCAGCAAACCCTGGTCTTGGGCTGTTCGACTTTCCAAAAAGTAAAAAACATATATGTTTCAAGATCCTGCTGGTACATGATAAAAGTTGGCTCAGAGATGATGGCATAGAGCTGGCAGGGAAAGCTGCATCTAGACTACCAAACACCTTGGCAGTGTGTAATAGGGAATCAAATCTACCCAGAAACAAGGCACTTTTGCTATATACAAGTTGTAAGAAAAGAAGAAAAAACCCAGCTATTTAGTTGAAATGTGAGGGAAAGGCCAGTAGAAGATAATTCAGAATTTGGGGAAGCTAGTCTCATTTATGTGATGGGTAAATTAGCCCCAGTAATGCAGATCCACTTGGCAAACCCCTTTCTCTGAATATGATCCTTCAACACAGGTGCATTCAAACTCAAAACCTATGTCACATTAGAATTCCTCCACTTGTGTGAATCCAAGGTTAGAGCATGCCTAACAGGGTCCAGCGGAATCCCTGAATTTAGAGCACTGCTCACGATGACATGTGTCAAAGCAGGACACATGTGCCACCAATCCTCTTTTCTACTTTCATGGCAGATGTCACCAGCTGATCACCACTTTTTCACTGATCCTAGATGCAGCCACCAAATTCTTCTCATCACTCCACTCTGGGCAATCTCCACCAGTCAATCAGAACAGGCACTTGGAATCTATTAATAGTTACCCTTCCTGGGGCATATAATACTAGGTATCAAGGCAATAAGATTTGCAAGCAACAAAAGGACTCATTTTTAGGTGTGAAAGCAATTTAGTGACATGGAAAGCATTAGGGGCTATAATAAAGTGGCTCCCAAACATTTGGAAATGAAGAAAATATAATTGGCCTCTTTACGATCAGCAGAAAATGAATGAAAACATGGATGTATATCCAAGGTTGTCTGAAAAATCTTGAGGATCTTAGACTATCATGGCTGCATTGTGCCCTGATTGACGCAGATGAAGAAATAATATATCTCTCAGAAGGGGCACTGGCTGGTCCTGGAGACCTGGGAAAGTGTGAGCCTTGGAATTGGATGGTGGAGATGTTCATCCCTTCCTGGCTCCAGACAAGGGAGAGAGGAGGATTCAGGCAAAAGACATGGAGTATTTCTCAACCTGCTGAGAAGCCAGGAACACTGTTGTTAGGCTTTCTTAGCTGGATGTCATTGATTATTTGACTCTTCTAACATCCTTGCTCTGATTTTTTCCTGTTTAAGCAACTTTCGCATTATGATCCGGCTTCCCACATAGACTAGCTTACTGAGAACAAATGCTTTGATTCTATGGTCTTTGAATAATGTGATTTTCTGTGTGCATTAATAAATTTCCTTTTGGTGCTAACTCCATTCTTATGGGTATTTTAATTATTGTGAGACCTTCTCCAGTCCCCTGCACTGATAAGCAGATGTCAGATGTCAGGGCCATTGGCAGGGAATCAGATCCAGCTGGCTTTCCCTTAGTGATACCAGTGCATCTTTCAGATACACATACTCAGAGTCCCCACATACTGACCATTGGTGCCCAGTGAGTGGGGACTCATGAGGATTCATGTAAGAAGATTTAGGTAAGTGGGGACATTATTCTTTTCCCATTACAAACATCTAATATAGTATTACATATTTTTTAATTAAGTAACTTTCATTAAGCACTTTTACTGTAGAAATCACTGTGCTAAAAGTGGGTGAGCTCTTTTGCCTTCAAGGGAACTTATGCTTTAGTAAAGTATTCAACAGACATGTACACAAGTGTCTCAGGATGTGAAAAAAATAAATACAAAGATCAGGAAGTTGTGGATTGACCCACTGGGTAAGGAAATGACCAACTACAAGAACAAACTGGGCCACAAATCAAAGTTCCAAGCTGGCTGAAGAGGCTGGAGAGCATGACTCAATGGAAGAAGGCAACCAAGGTTGTCATGATGATTGGCAGAGTTGGAGAGCTGGAGTACAGAACACCCCCTACCAGTCAACTTGGGGACATTGATGGATTCAATTTATTTTTCCAGGGTGTACATAGTTACTTACTAAGCCCAGACTATAATGGTGATAATAGTGGTGGCTATGGTAGTGGTGATGGTGTTGGTGGTATTGGTAATGATGTCAGTGATGGTGGCGTTGGTGATGGTGATAATGTTGGTGATGGTGGTGGTGGTGATGGTATTGGTGATGATGCTGGTGATGGGGGTGGTGGTGATGCTGGTGGTGGTGGTGACAAAACCACCAGCACTCAAACCAACAGTTTACAAAGCACTTGCATATCCATTATGCATAAGCACATACACTTGCATATTTCATGTTATGCATAATAATAAGCAATAACCATCATATAACCAATGAAAGGAGAAAGGAGGTAGGGTTGGACTTAAGCCAGTCTTTTCTCTATCCCCAAGGCTCCAGGGCAGGTGCATCACCCTAAGCTCTCCCTCTGGGATGATGAGGGGCAGCACACACTAAGGACATCTGGAGAACGAGGCTTTAATTCTGAAGACGTTTGTCTACTGCAGAATTCATGGTCCACAGTTAGAAAAATCAGCTCCTGGTTGTATCTGCTAACTCCACAATAGAAAAGCTCTTCTGCAGATGCCTAAAAGTGTTTTCTCTTTCCTCCTGGGCCTCCAACAGATCAACTTAAATGTCTAAACCAGTCCTGGAGGAGTGGGTGGCTTTTTTTAATTTTAAAGTTCCCTAAATTCTCTTGAGTAGGCTCTTCTCCTTTCTAATTTTAGCATCCAGCACTAAAGATCCATCATAGAGAAAACCTTGGCTTGTAACTTAAAATGGTTTAAAATTTCTGGTATATAATTTCTACCTTATTCTTTTACATAGAATAATAGCCATCTATTGGGTGCCTAATGGGTACTGGCAATTTGAATACTTATCTTATTTAATGTGCACAAAAGAAGAAATTGTTCTTTTTTTTTTTTTTTTTTTTTCAGATGAGGAATCTAAGTCTTAGTGAATTTAAGTAAATTTTCTAAGGCCAAATAGCTCTCAGCAGAAGCTCAGTGATTCAATTGAATATCTGCCTGACTGTAATGTCAGGTGGTGCTCGGCCCACCTGCTCTGGGGCTATCAACTTTCCTACCTCCAACTTTGCTCTTTGGGATTAGCAAAGCCTAGAAAAAAACAACCAAGAGTAAAAACTTTGCTGGAAGTTCTGAATTTCAGATGCTTTATATTGACCCAGTCCTCTGATTCCTCCTCCTCCTCCTTCTGTTTAGACACAGACGGGTCACAAAATCTTGGGCTTTGAGGATTATGAGAGAAATACAATTCCCTACCAGGAGGAAGTCAAGGGAACACAACATTCTCTTTACATGCAAATATCTTAATTACAGCTGGTAAAGAAGATATTTGCATGGAAATTTATGTATCTTTATATGTTATATATTCAGTTTGTCTCAGGAAAAAAAAAAAAAAAAAGGCCTTTTGCACTTGAGGAAGGAAAAGGAGATCCTGTTATGATACATCCATAAGGGCCCTCCACAGGAGTAGAGAGATGTGAATGACTCAACACCAGATTCAATGGTCTCCTTCAGCCCTTTCCTCTCCTTTCCTGAGGATAGAATCCAATATAAGCATGCTTTAAGGTCTCAGAATTTTCTTATGGGGTATCTTCCCCATCTTTTTTCCCTAGTGTCAGTCCTCATGCCTGCACCACCTTCACTGACAGAAGAAAATAACTGGATTTCTAAACTGCACAGAGAAGAGACTAAGTTTAGGAGATAACTGGAAACCACTCTCAGAGATAAGTTGTTATTTTTTGGCAGGATTAGGGGGCTAAAGATTTTTATTCCACTGGTCCTCCACCAGTCAAGATACAACCAATGCAAAAAATATAACCAATTACCTATGAAAAGCACAAGGCTTTTTTTTTTTTTTCTTAAGACAGAGTCTCGCTCTGTTGCTCAGGGTGGAGTGCAGTGGCGTAATCTCCGCTCACTGCAACCTCTGCCTCCCGGGTTCAAGTGATTCTTCTGACTCAGCCTCCCAAGTATGTGGGACTACAGGCATGCACCATCATGCCCAGATAATTTTTCATATTTTCAGTAGAGACAAGGTTTCGCCATGTTGGCCAAGTTGGTCTCAAACTCCTAACTTCAATTGATCTCTCCGCCTGGGTCACCCAAAGTGCTGGGATTACAGATGTGAACCACTGCAACTGGTCACAAGGCTATTTTGGTCACATTGAGGTTCTTCGTAGTTTTTCTGAGTCTTGTAATGTCTGTTTTATAATATAAACCACATTTATCTCCACTAAGGACATAGGATGGTAGAAGGTAGGATTCTCGCTAGACATAACTGAGAACTTCCCACTTCTAAAGAATGTTAATAGTTAGAAAGAAAAAGACAAATCTCTTACTGAAAATAGCTTTCCTGTGCCACAGCTGGAAGGAATAAGGAAGGAAACCTGTGGGATCCCAGAAGATGCAGTGGAATAGAGCGAGCAAACCATCTGTCTGGGATGATTTTGAGACTATTCTGCCTAGTGCCTCAAGGGTGAAATAGATGACATTTAAGCCTCCTTCCAGCTATATATTTCTTTAAAATTGAATGATTTGGCATTTGCTCAGTTGTTTCTAACACTTTAAGGATGCAGAATGGACTTGGTGGCCTAAAAAATGAAATTTTAAAAATCTATCCTGGTTTACTTAGATATTTGTTCCATGTAAATCTCATGTGGAAATCTGATTCCCAGTGTTGGAGGTGGGGCCTGGTGGGAGGTGTTTGAATCACGGGAGTAGATCCCTGAGGGAATGGCCTGGTGCCATTCTCCACATAGTAAGTGAGTTATTAATCTTAGTTCCCATGAGATCTAGTCATTAAAGAGTCTGGCACCTCCTTCCTCTCTCTCTTGCTCCCTCCCTCACCATGTGACACTCCTGCTCCTCCTTTGCCATGACTGGAAGCTTCCTGAGGTCCTTACCAGAAGCAGATGCCGGCACCATGCTCCTTGCACAGTCTTCAGATATATGAGCCAATTAAATCTGTTTTCTTTATAAATTACATAGCCTCAGGTGTTTTTTATAGCACCTCAAAATGGATGAAGACACATCCTGACTCTCCATTTCACTGTTTTTTAATGTGTTTTTTTTTTTCTTTCATAGTTACCCCTTGCAAACTGCAAGTGGCTTTAACCCTGTGGGACCAGCCAGTCTCCAGTTCATAGTCCTGAGCCCATGGATTCTAATGGCTTCTCTTCCATACTCTATGGCTACCACTGTGGCACAGGATATCACTGCCTCTTTCCTGGGCCAGTGTGATGGCCTGCCTTTATGGTTTTGGTTTCCAGCAATCTATCTCACGTGCCACTGCCTTATGAATTGTCCTTACACATGACCTGATTTACACTTCAACAGATGACAAATCCTCTGTGACTGTCCGTTGACTACCTAAGCCAAAATAGTTGGCCTTTCAAAAGCTTCCATGGTGGTCTTTCCTTTACCAACATTTCTTTCCATGCATCTTCCACAGATCCTTAGTTTTGGCCAGTTGAATCACACACCGTTCTAGATCATTCTCCTGGTTTCCTTGCCTCCAAGCTTCCTTCATGCCTTTGCTCATGCTAACCTCTCTGATGGAAATATCTTCCTAAAATTTAATCCAGACTGCCAACCAACCCCTCAAGACCCATGCCATTCCTCTACTTAGATAAGCTTTAGGCATTTGTAACTGCCTTGTATACAATTTGCCTCCCTTTAGCTTATGGTAGAGCAACACATTTTTATCTGTTCTTATATTCCCCATGATATTTTTATTTCCTTGTGTTCTATTCATCTTAGCACATGGACAAGGAATTGAATTGAATTCCATCCCTCTCACATGGGCCTTGCTAATGGCTAGGGTGTGTGGTATGAGGGTAGGAAATAAACCAACATGGACAGGGTTAGCAAATGTGTTTGCAAACTAAGCATCTAATTTAACCTCATGAGAGGCAAGTGTTAACTAGAGTTGAGGTAAAGAACACTGATCTAAAGACAATGTCATCAAAGAAACCGAGTGACTAAACTGGGACTCAGTCCTTTCAGTCCCAGTCCAGGAAAAGAAGCAGTGAAGCCATGTATGTATCTAAAGAGGAAAGTTGAGTACCTCCCACAAACTCTCAACCTAGTTTCCATGCAGCAGCAGACAATAATACTATTGGTGTGGCCAGCACTTGTGAAAAGATGAAAAGCCTCACAACAGTGTAGAAGAAAGATGAGAAATGTCCGCTTTACAAATGATAAACTCAGGTCCTGGGCAAGAAAGGGATCTGTTCCATGTCAGGAGTCATGGCAGAGAGACTGAACCTAGGCTTCTTGGCTTCTACTCTTGCATTCTAGTTCCCACATTAGTCACTGGCTGCCAAGAGCCCATAAACAAAAATGGGAGGGTAATTCCCAGGACTAATATTCTCAGACCTTTGCAGGGAGAATTCACAAAATAACTTCATGACTTCATTGTTAGAGTCCGGTTCTTTGCACCTCAACCTCCTGGTCATCATGTGCTCTCCAGGTCATCTTCACTCTAGATTGCTGGAGTGTCCCAGGGTGGAAAATACCAGATTCTTTTCTGTGTTCACTTCTATACTTTTCAGAATGCCTGAGTTGCAGGTAGATATCCCTAGCATTACCACCATATTGAAATAAAGTATAAAATGGTCTAGAAAGGATGGAGGTATGGGAGTGCAGATACGACAGGAATAATTAGATAATCCTCATCCCTGGAAGAATACAAAGAAATTCAGTTCAGGTAATTATTCTACCCACCAGGGTGAATTTTGGCCAATTATCCTCAATATCTCAAAGAGGAAGAAGATGGCAGAGCAGAAATTAAACTTTAATCACTAAACTAGATCCAGGTAATGTAGAAGAACCTTCTTCAAAACTGGAGTTTGTTATTTTATTTTATCAGGAAGGAAAAAAGGGACTGAGATGTGGAATAGCTAAGGTCTAGGGTCAAAGCAACAGTAAAGACTGGTTAACACAACTTTGACGTTATTATTATACCTTTGGCCATGTCTCCCTCCTATCCTAAAAAAATCAAGGCTCCTTCTCACTTATCATTACACACAGAACTTAGTTCCATAGAAGGCAAAACCCCAAAGAGATCATATGACTGGAATCCAAACTCCAGATTTTAGAGATGAAAGTCAAATTTCTGATTTGGAACATGGACACAGAACTGGCACTGAGACCAAGATGTCCTAAATATCAGCCCTGTCCCTCAACAGACTTTTGTATTCCAAAGTGACTGATATTTTGTACATAATTAGTGTGCAGCTCTACTGGCTTTAATCAAGGAAATAAGGTTATAATGCTTATAATTAGCATAAATGTATCCCACACACCTCCTTCTGTGTTCATTCCCTCTGCAGCTTTGTACAACTTAATAGCTCTTAGCATTTAAGTTGTTTTTCAAAATTCACTTGAGATGTACATATCACGACACCCAGTCCTATAGCAGATGCTCAGGCAACTAAAGCTCTGAGTCCCACTTGGAAGTCTTTCCAGTCTGTAGCCACGTCTCCTGATTAGCACAGGGCACCCTCTCCCAAAGCCGAAGAAGATCACAAACACATGGTTTAGGGCTGGGAATTTAAGAAGACCCCATACCTTCCTCTAGACTCCTAAACTCCAGCAGAGAAAGGTAACTCCAGCCCTGTCCACTTGCTATATGAAGATGGCTGCACCAGACTGCACAGTTCTAAAGGATTTTTGTAAGAATCTGAAGTTACAATTTGCTCACAAAATAGGATTTCTCAGCACCTCTGGGATTGGTATTGCAAGACGGCATCTTATAGCCCACCTATCTCTGTTGCAGAAATCTGAACTGTGAAAACCTGGAGGCTCCTAAGGGTGCATCGAGGGCATAGGGTATCAAAGGAGAGACTGTGTGCAACGGGGGGATCCAACCCCTTACCCCTGCTTTGACCACAGTAGTTCCACTGCCCTTAAATAAGATCGGTTTGGTATCCCATAGTGAATCCTGAGACAGTAAAACATGCATTCGTGGAAAAGCTGGTAAAATCCAAACAAAGTCTGTAGTTTAGTTAATAATTTGTGTCACTGTTAATTTCTCATTTTTTGCCAAAGGTACCCTGGTTCCATATGATGTCAACAGGAGGAAAAACTGAGTGAAGGATATATGGGAATTCTCTACACAATTTTTGCAACTTTTCTGTACATCTAAAATTATTCTCAAATAAAATTTTATTATAAAAATTTGGGAAAACCACTTCCTTGGGAATGGAATACAACTCTCCTCCATTGTTCTCCTCTATATAAATAGGACCATGATTAAAGATTATTAGGATATTTCAAAAACAGCAAAGGAAGAATCAAGCACAATAAACAGAGTCTGGTCACTGGACAGCCAGTGAAAGACCCTCATCTCCTGACAGCCAGCATCACTTCTTCTTCGTTGGTGCCTGGGTCTACTTACGAGCACCTAATGGCTAAAACCAAAGGGACAAATCTGGATAAGCCCTCTCCAAACAGGGTCAGCATCCCTCAAGAACTAGTATGCCTAGCTACTAATCCTTTAGCACCAGTTAAGCTAGGGGTCAAGCCTCCCTACTCCTGGCCTCAGAGGAAGGAACTATATGATTCTGAATGTAGCTGGCAGCTGCTTGTCTATGTGGACATGAATAGAGTTGTGACAGATCCCTTCCTCTTTGCACTGTTTCAGGCTTCCAACCAGAGGGACACCTTATTGGAGTAACAGGTCTAAGGATGGGACAGCTCTCCAGTCTTAAACTCACCCCTTGGGAGAAAGAATTTGTCTGATTCTGGGGACTGGGCATGGGGTCACAACCCCTTCCCCTTTCTGATGAGCATCTTCTCCCTACAAAGAGGAGAAGTGAGCAGCAAAACTTCTGCCTCTTAAGAACAAAGTCTGCAATATTCCCAGGCTGCTATGACTGAGTTGGAATGTCTAATATGGGGACTCGGTTAAAAAAAAAAAAAAAAAAAAAAAAAACCATTGTTACTGCACACTGAAACCACCATCTGCAACAATTCTATCATTATTCAAGTGTACTTTATAATCTTCATCTGCCTGGATTCTTTGCCTCAGTGGGCTCAGACACATCATCTGGGCAGGGAAGACAGGTGCCACTTACTGAGTGAGATTCCCAAAGTTCCAATGAAGAGTAGAAAGCATGGTGGAACCCTGTGGTCCTAAAAGTCAGTTGCTTCAAATTACCATCATTAGCTTTTGTTTTTACCTTTAAAATTACCTAAAACCAGTTATCTCATAGACCACTAGCTCTCTTCAGTACACTGCCAACCACTTGACTTTCATCTAAGAGCTTCTCCCGACTCGAAGCCAAGAACTAACTGGTCAAAAAGACTTAGAGGAGCCTCAGGCTGTCAGCTCTGGTGACTGAGTGATCAGTCAATGTTCTTGTTGATCATAAAACTGGAAGGCACCATAGAGTGCATCTGATAAACCTCAGCTTTGCTCTTACCTCAGGTCCTCCCATTAAACTAATGAGGGGGCTGCCCTCCAGAGCTCTCATATTGGTACATTCCCTGGATCTCTGTCTTGCTCTCTCAGGACTGACATGCTGGGAAATTCATTCCAGTAAAGTCAATGGTCCATAAATATCTTTAGGATCCTCTTAAAAGCCCTGAACCTTCAAAAAACAAAAAATGAAATACAACACCCCGCTTAATATTGCTCATATAATTTTAGGAAGTCTTAGAATTTCTCAAGCCCCCCCCCCCCATCCTTTGACCTACTGGTGGAGAACAACCCAGGCTTTTAGTCAAGGACATAACCCTTCTTTAGACAATACTGGATGGATTCAGTTAGAATTTGGACAAGCTCTGGATTGCTCCTTTACTATCATGGATTTGGAATAGAAGCTGCTCTAGTTTGTATTTCTTCCCTGCTTTTCTTCTAGATGTATTTTCTTATCTATTAACGTATATTCCCTTTGATTTGGAGCATTGTTTCTTTCCCCCACCCAATTCATAGGATGGAGTTTCTTGAATTTACTCTTCTCCTGGATGATGAATCAATGCACCAAGATGGCAGGTGGGACCAATGCATGGGTTACAAAAGCATGGGACACCAAGAGTTTGCAAGCAGAATAGAAAAGGGGGCCTTGCAAAATAACCATGTCCACATTCAGGATTGGAGTAGCAATACAAAGTAAGAACGGCTTGGCCTATCTTTCCTGATAAATCATCGGATATGGGATGATTTGCTGTTGGGATGGAATGTTAAAAGAGAATGTAGTTTTTCTTCATCCTTAACTCTGGCAGAGATTGCCAGCTATGCAGTACAATTCGTGTTTTTTCTCCTCTATGTAGGACACAGCTATGTTCCATTTCTCAGCCACCTTTTTAAATAGGAAGGTCATATAACTGGGTTCTTGCCAGGAGAGAAAGTGATTAGTCCCCACTTTCAGGCCAGGTCTATTAACAACATCCCACACACATTCCTTCATGCCAGTTTCTCCTTTTAGCTGGTTGGAACATACATAAATGCCTAGCATGACCAAGGACTCCACACAAGGAAAAGGGTAGAGCTCCATGAGCCTGAACGATGGTGGAGCAGAGGACTACTCCTCCAGTGAATTCACCTACTCATACTGTTATGTGACCTAGAAACGAATTTCTATTTCTGTTGCAACCATTATATACCTGAGTATCTATTTGTTACAGCAGTTGACTTACCTTAACTAATACATCTAGGTAAGCCTTGTCCATTTGGAAATTGGAGAAAGCATTCATATTTTAGCTCCAATAATTGCTAGGGTTTGAAAATGTCCTCCAAAGATCCTGTGTTGAAACTTTAATCCCCAATGCTACAGTGTTGAGAGGTGAGAACTTTAAGAGGTGATTAATCGGAAGGGCTCTGCCCTCATGAATGGATTAATGGTGTTTTCATGAGAGTGGGTTTGTTATCACAAGAGTGGGTTTATCATAAAAGCAAGTTTGGCCCACTCTTGGTCTCTTGCCATGTGATGTTTTCTGCCATGTTATGACACAGCAAGAAGGCCCTCACTGGATGAAGACCCTCAATCTTGAACTGCCCAGCCTCCAGAACCATAAGAAATAAATCTCTTTCTTTAATAAATTACCCATTCTGTGGTATTCTGTTATAGCAATACAGAACAGACTAAGACAATAATTAATATTTATTGATTATTGATCATCCTAAGAGCTTTATATTTACTAACTCTTAGTCCTTACAGAAAATGCATATGATAGGGGATATTGGCTCCATTTTACAGTTGAAGGCACAGAAAGGACAGATAACTTGCCAAAGTTCATACAGTCAGGAATTATAGAAGCAGAGATTCAAACCAAGGCAGTGTGCGTCCAAGAACTTGCAACTTTTCTTCTGCTATGGGGATGCGAAGATATCCATAAAATCGAATATTCTTCCCGTAAGATTGGCTTGTTCTAAATGATTCCCACTTCCTAATGATTACTGTTACTGTCTTTCTAGGAGTTTCTGGGAACCCTGACCCAGAATCTCCAGCTTAGAATCCAGTGCCTCACTACCTGCTGCCAGACTTGCTTATGACCCACACCTGTGTGTCCACCTGGATTTTTAGCATACTTGCACCATCATGTCCTAGACACTCAGTTCTGTCTTCTACCAGAACCTAAAGTGGGTCATCCCTGACTCAGACCATCACTCATTTTCCTCCTCTGAACATTCTCCCAGGATAATGAACTGCTTGATTAGATAAGACTTGCTCCTGCTGCCTACTGCTGCATTCCACATCATCTCCAAAGGCTCACCTCCCCTTAGTGAGCATCTGGTTATCTGTCTAGATTTCTCTTGGTCTGGAGTGACCTATTTCCTAATTTTAAATTCCCTTTCTGACTTCATTCATTCATACTTCTATTAGGTGTCTAACAAGTGCCAAGTACTGTCACACAGGACAGCACACAGGTACACAGGACAGCAGGGTGAACAGAAAGGAACACTCCTGGAGCTCTAGATTAGTTGGATCCCATTCCCCCCGAATTCAATTCCTCCCTGATCTCAGTGTATTGACTCCTCTCCCCAAATCAAAACATTTGAAAACATCTGTATTCTGAAATCTCAACTTCTCCCCTTCAGGACATTCAAAACTTTAATTCTAGATTTGACTACCAGTTTCTTAGTGTTCTCTGATGTTCTTAGAAAGATATAGTGGTACCCAAAGCCCGCCCTTGTGAAAGCCAGTGAAAAGGTAATCTTGGAAGCATTGAGTCAGTGATTCATAGAAGGAAAAGGTGTTTGTCACTATGAATGTCTTAAGAAGAGAGAACAAATCGCTCTGGTGCTCTGGTGTGGGAATGTTTGTTTTCTCTCTCTAAATGTGTAACAGGAAATTAGGCAGTTCACCTTTGTAAATTGTTTGCATATCACTTTTGCATGAGCCAGATGGTGCCTCTTCGTTTTAATAAATTAAGAATGAAAAAGAAAGACTATAAGGAGGAGTTTATCTCCATCTCTCCCCCTGCCCTTATATGCACATTCTGGAATCTGCACTGGGCAGGCAAACACGCGTGCGCGCACGCGCGCGCGCACACACACACACACACACACACACACACACACACACACAGGCATGGATTATCTGCACTTAGTGGTATTAGGCATAAGAAGCTGACAAACTCTTAGGCCCAACTGATTTCAGTAACCAGTGACAGCAGAGAGGTACAAACCTGTCTGGGGATATCATCTCACAGAGAGAATCCTTCACAGTATTCTCGCTATCTGACAAATCAGAGCATTTCCCCCAAGGCCTCAGCCGATGTATACTGAACAAAAAAGTTTTACATAAATCACCCAAATGTGGCCTTAGCTCTAGGATTCATGAGCAAGACCCTATAAACATTTATGAGACGAAGAGGCAAGTATTGATGACCCAGTATTTCTATACATGTTGAAACCTGAAGAAAGACATTTTCCTGAGGTGGTCAATGCAAAGATCCTACTTCTTTGGAGGAGCTGCATGATCCAGTTTATCTTCTGGTGGTCAGGGAGTCCCTCTCTCTGTCCCAGGAATTGCATATGGAAATAAAATTATCCACAGAGTTGTCTTGGCTTGGATGTGAGGGGAACTAGTAAGATCATGTAAATAAGAGCTTATTCAGTAAGTATTGTATTACAGGTTCTTTATACAAATTAACTTGCTTAACATCAGCACAACTCTGTCAAGTGAATATTTTTGTTCTCATTTTAACGACAGAAAAATTGAACAGAGGTTGGGGAAAATGCATTCAGGTTACATGGTTGCTAATGGTGGTTGCACATTAGGATTGAACACAGGTAAGATTAGGCCTAAATCCAAGAATTCCATTGTCATTCCAATGTCTTCCAATATGAATAATAAGACTTCAGGGTTCATTTTGATGCGACTTCAGGCAAATCTACTTCTGCCTTTCATTTTACAGAAAAGTAGGGAACGAAGAGTGGTGTATACAATAGGACACTGTGAGTAAGTGAACATGAAGATATTCCACAAGCTGGTCTTTAAATATCTCATCAGTAGAATACACAGATTTCCAATGGTGTGCTGTGTTTTTACTGTAAGAGTTATCCCTTTTTGTTCAAACTTCCTTGGGACCAAAAATATACATTTCAAGCTAGCTGGCCTTGGCTAACATCGCCCTTAGAACTCGTGAAGAAGGAATTGAGGTTACCTGTAGTGTGTACATATTCCCACCTCACTCTCCCTTCCTTAAATTCTAATCTACCCTGGCACCCACAGAAATTAGATAGATGTATTCCTTGCAGCCCTTTAAGTCATAAAGAGCAACAGTTCACAGTTGTTAAAGCAAGGGCAGAGAAACATCAATTGGGGATGTGATCTTTTTATTTTCTGTTTTTCCTCTTTTAAACCAGATTCAGTAAATATTAAGTGCACATCTAGAAGTAAGTTTGAAGGGCCAGTTAGCCCATTCTGGTCAGACATGGTTTCCCGAGACTCTAGTGAGGTCAGTAGTTATCAGCTTGGCATAATCAAACATCTGCCTTTCACAGAGAAAAACAATGAGCCATCCCTTGTTTTCATCAACACCAACACAGATCTGAGCACAATCAGACAGACCAGCAAACCCCATTAAACAAAGTGGAAAGGCAATTAAATGGTGCCAGCTCCAGCCAGACTCTAAGAAATCTATGACCCATGCCCCTCTTAGTAACCACACCAATGCCTCTCTTGGAAATGAATGAAAAATATGGTCTAGACACTAAGGAGAGACTCCTCTTAGACATTTTCTGGCAAGTCTGCCCTGGCCATCAGTCTGTGACTACTGCCACATCATGCCCCCTTTTCCATACCTGGGGATACTGGACAGGACAGGTGGCTAGAGAAGCTGCCCAGCTTGCTGTGGACATTCTATGCTTTATTTTATATTCTCTCATGACAGTACATCATCTGCCATTCTTTGGTTGTACCACAAACAAGTCACTTTCCAACCACGAAGGTCATTTCTCAAATATTCCATTTTTCTCCAAACTATTGCTAAAATGAAGTGTCTTGACTGATCTGTTTTAATGTCTGAGTGATCTCATTTAGGCCATCAGGAACATCCAGATAGAACTGATCTGCACCCACTTCAAATTCCCAGCCTCTGGTCCACCATGCTCAGGCCAACAGGTCAATCATATCTATTTGACTCATGGTATGATCACTCACTTCTCCAAAGATGAGACAAATGGCTGCCATGATCCTGGCTATAGACTGAACGTTTGTGCAACCCCCAAATTCATATGTTGAAACCTAAGCACCAAGGTAATGGTGTTAGGAAGTGAGGCCTTTGGGAAGTGACTAGGTTACGAGGGCAATGTATTCATATGGAAGAGTTGCCAGAGAGATCTCTTAACCCTTCTGCCATGTGAAGAAGACACAGCAAGAAGATGGCCATCTATGAATGAGGAAGCAGTACCAGACAATGAATTTGTTTGCACCTTGATCTGGGAATTCCCATCCTCCAGAACCATGAGAAATAAACGTCAGTTTTTTGTAACCTATCCTGTTTGTGGTATTTGTTATAACAGCCGAAAAGGAATAAGACATGCCTTGACCTCCAAAACATTGTCCCACACTCTCCTTATAACTTCCATCCAAACTCCTCTTCCTTTTGATGTCCCAGAAATAGATTTTCTGTTTTTTGTTTGTTTGTTTGTTTTGTTTTGTTTTTTAAGACAGAATCTCACTCTGTCACCCAGGCTGGAGTGCAATGGTGTGACCCTGACTCACTGCAACCTCCACTCCCCAGGTTCAAGCAATTCTCCTGTTTCAGCCTCCTGAATAGCTGGGACTACAGGCACATGCCAGCACGCCCAGCTAATTTTTGTATTTTTTAGTAGAGACAGGGTTTCACCATGTTGGCTAGGCTAATCTTGAACTCCTGACCTAGTGATCCACCCACTTTGGCCTCCCAAAGTGCTGGGATTACAGGCATGAGCCACTGCGCCCAGCCTTGGATCTTCTGTATTTTTTAGCAATCTGCCCTCAATCCGTTTGCAGAAGTTATCTCTGTGTCTCAGGTTGCACTCATATTTCCCCTTACTGAGATAAGTGACACTCATGGCCATTCATTCTTTCCCTGGAAATAATAACACTATCAGAATCAGTCAATAATCCATGGAAAAAAAGACTCCCAAACACTCAGGGAAAAAAAAAAGATTCTGGGAGCAAAATAAGACTCTTGTTAATGTAAAGCAGATGACTATATGAAGGTAAAACTGAGCAGGATGGCTCTTCTCACAATCAGAAGTTTTTCTAGGATCTAACCTGTCCTCTCTCCAAAGTTGGCTACAGATAACGCTTCCTTTCCTCATCTGTTCTAGCCCATTTGGATAATACTCAGCAATATATTAGCCATCTTTATTACTTTACTTAGGTTTCCTCTTCTCATCAAGATCTACCTTTGGAAACAAGGTAATTCTTAAATAGTCACAAGATAATTTCAGAAAATAAAATGTGTCATGAGTGAGGCTAGATCTGGGACTGGGTAGGGAGACATTAAACATAGTACCAAGTTGGGTGTGTCTGTGTGTGTGTTTGGGCACATACATATACATGTATGAGTATGTTTACATGAAGAATGAGTATTGGAGCACGTAAGAACACAATGCATATGTTATTGCAATGTACAGATTACAGTTCAGTTAAATGTCCAAGAAGAAAGGAGGAGTGGGCAATTGAGAACATGCTAAACAGGTATATCAAGATGCAAGAGAGGCCAAAAAATAATTGTTGAGTGCATGTCTGGGCATGGGTGTATATATGTGTGTGCCAGAGTGACAGGGTTAATGGACAATCAGAAAGACATGTAAGCAAGGCGCTAGCTCTGTGACTGAGTCCTGCAGCTGGGAAAGTCACCTTACCCTGTAATAATCCGTGCTGTAGACATCTCTGGACATGCCGAAGTCCCCAATCTTCACTAGCAGATTCGCTCCAACCAGGCAGTTCCTGGTGGCCAGGTCTCGGTGCACAAAGTGCTGGGAGGCCAGGTACACCATACCCGAGGCAATCTGACTGGCGATGTGGAGCATTTGGGAGAGCCCCAGCTCACCCTTGGCCTGGCGTGGCTGTCCATCCACAAGGATCATTGCATCTGGTCCATGGGCCCTGCAAGAGCGTGGGGAGAAAGGAGGGGGCAGAGAGAAATCAGGATATCAAGGAGAAAGACCTTCCTGGGTCCCTGGCCTCTGGAATGCCCCACAGAAATAAATAAAATTTCCCCTTCCGTCCTGCCTATGGTCTATTTTTATCTGCCCCAAATTAGGTTACGTACATGTGGGTATGGGTGAAACTCCACAACCAGATTCTAACTAAGATGAGAGCAGACATACTCAAATGGAAGAGGGAATAAACCTACTCTTTTTAATATTTCACTGCTTCCTAGGGTTTTCACAGTGCTAGATGTCTATTATAGAATAATTAGCAAAACAACAAATAACTCTGCCATAGCCCTTACTATGTGCTCTGATTGTTTTAAATATTGTAATTCACTCAACTTTCCCACCCCAATTTTGAAATAAAGAAATTGAGGCACAAAATGATGAGATCGCTCAGCCAAAGTCCCAGAGGTTCAGAATGGCCATATGTGAAATCAGGAAGTAGGATCTGAAACCAGACATGTGACTATAAAAAGAGAGCTTCTAAAAGGAGCATTGGGGGTGCTTGTTCCAAGATTCCCTGGCCCCGCACCCCAGGATTCTGATTGGCTAAGTGAGCTTGCTCATTTGCATTTCCCACTAGCTCCCAGGGCTGATGCTGGCAGTTCACGCTCAGTGGCACTGGGACACTCTTAACCACTCCACTACACTGCTTAGCACTGGGTAACTTATGGCGCTAGCAGTGCACAGTGGAGAGAGCCTCTGACCTTGAAGCATGGGTCTGGGGTACCCCCAGAACCCATTCCATCCCAAATCAAGGCCCGAATTTGTTATTCTAACACCTTACCTAGTCATATCAGTCACTTTTAGTGTTCACTCTTTTCTCTAGAAAGCCCAGTGAGCCGTAACCATACCCAGGGCCCTTATTTATGAAGTTGTGGACTAAGAAGCCCTGGTGTGCAGCAAGGCCTCTGCCTGCTTTACTGCTTCTCCGATTTCCTCTGAAAAGCACCATTAAGTATGAGCACATCCCTTTTACTGTCTCCGGTGGGCTCTGCCTACCTCACTCCTCAGAAGGAGGAAGGCTGCCTCAGCTCTCAAGGAAGAGGGGTCAGCAGAGAAGCCCTCCCTTCTGTCTACCTGAAAGTGCAATCCAGCCTGCCTCTCAACACCACCAATGTGGAGATGCGAGAGCAGGCAGGGTCAACCTGTGGGTCACAGAGGCTGTGTTTGTGAGAGAAGCCAACAGGATGCCTCCCAGGAAGGGTTGGCACGGCCTGTTGCTAAGAGCTTCTGGCCTCAGAGAATTCTTTAGAAGTTCACCCTTGACTGATAGTGCCTAGGAAGACAGATTAATGGAAGCTACTGGGAATCTGGTCAGTAGTGGAGGGTAAAGTTCAGATTTTGCTGCAAGATTGCCCCAGGAAGACTGTCAAGCTTTGATTTAGATAGACCCCCCGATGCTGTCTTCAGGAAGGGATCCCATAGAGACATAGAGGTCTTCAGAGTGTCAGCAAGTCCTTGTAGAACCGTACTCACATGAGCGCGTTCCCCATGCTGTCTGCTGTGGAGAAGGCAAGGCACTAGCACTGCCCCTCACCTTATATACTTCTTTCTGTTTCTTTTGCACTCCTTTTCCTTTTCATCTTACTTTCTGCTTCTCCCACTCCTTACCTTTACTCCAGGCTCTCACTCTTTATCTCCCTTCTACTATCTTCTTTCTCTTCCCTTTTATCATGTATGACAGTAGTGCAGAGGTACCTAGGAGCTCTCCTTAACCCTGCTGGTGGCTCTTGGGGCTGGAGGTACTGCTGAATGTAAGGATACGGTGTGGTGAAAAGTAGGGCATGCCCCTTGGGCTCCAGGGGAACAAAAGGACAGGGTGAGGCTATTCTGAATATTGAGAAAAGGTGTTGCCTGGAGTAGAAGTTACCATGGTTCACAATTCT
The DNA here is from genome assembly GCF_008728515.1 of Papio anubis. Lineage (NCBI taxonomy): Eukaryota > Metazoa > Chordata > Mammalia > Primates > Cercopithecidae > Papio > Papio anubis. The sequence continues at coordinate 101,101,585 of NC_044982.1, read as the reverse complement.
CTTAAGATAGTAATAGTAATAACTTTAATAGTAGCTACCATTGGTTGATCACTGAACTACTTGCAAAACTTGTCTAAGCATTATACATACACAGTCATTTAATACTCATAGCAACAACCCCGTGAAGCAGTTATTAATAGTCATGTTTTCTAGGAGAGAAAATTAAGATTTAATAATGTGCTCCAATTTGCAACTAAGATGTGACAAATTCAAGATATGAACCCAAATCTGTCTTATGCTAAAGACAAAGTTCTCCAGGAAAGGAATCCATTTCATTGTGAATCCAGGTTTAGAAGGCTTCGAACATCCCACAAATACTTTCATTTCCTTCAGGGCCATTTTTGCAGAAACCTCACTCATAAGCAGAGCTCCAGAGAGTCCTCCATTCCATTGCCTGGTAGTAACTCATTTCTTTGCCCCTCAAAACCACAACACCCTATTGTATGTCCCACGTCAAGAGGATGCTTAGCAGTTTTTGGTGAGTGGGCTAGAGCCTCCTATAATTTTCATTTGAACTTTGGAAATCTTATCCTCAGCCACAGAGTTCAATGAGATTCAAATTGTGGCGGTGGCAGAGGCCACACCTTAAGTATACAGGGCCTATGTGTTTAACCTGTTTCTTGGGGCCTTGGGTTCCACAGACCTTCACACGGCTGTTCCTTCCATATCTGGGCACTGTTTGGAAGTGGCATCTGCAGACGGCAGAGGAGTCCTAACTCTGCACTAGCGATGAGATGCTGTCTTCTCTGAAGAAGGGAGAACCACCCTTGAAACTTCATCCAGAACTTCTGGCTGGAGTTCCAGTCTCTTACCAGTCACATTAAGAGCCTTCCAAGTCCAGAGGATCTTGTTCCAGGCTCGGAGAAACCCTTCTTACAACAAATCCTTTCTTTTTAGAATAGTACTATCCAATAGAACCTTCTATTGATGGAAATGTTTATACTGTGCTTCCCTGTATGGTAAAAACTAGCCACACATGACTAACAAGTACTTGGCTAGTGTAACCAAGGAACTAGTACGACTGAATTTTTAAATCTTATTGAACTTTAATTAATGTAAATCTAAATTTAAATGGCATAGGTGGCCATTGTACTGAACAGCACAGTTCTAGAATTAGCCTGAAGAAAATCATTCCCCTTTTTGTTTTAACCATCTCTGCCACCTGATGAATTGTAACCTTGGACCTTCTTACTCAACATCAAAAAGTCTCTAGCAGGAAGGATTCCAGGAGGGGTGTAAGATACTAGCCTCACTTTGCAAGTGAGAAACTTAAGGCACAAAGGGAGAAAGCTATTTGCAGCATCAGAGAAGGGTGGCCCTAGAATCCTGGAGTTGTAAGCCACAGGCTGTGGGGCTTCCAGACTCCTCCTGGACCTATTCCAGACCCTGATCTTCTTCTCAGTCCATTTTGGAATGAGGAAGAAGAGTAGAGGATACTTACCATAGCATCCTCAACTTGTTTTCCCTACAAACTGGGGACAAAGGCCTGAATCTGACTGCTAAGGAGATGATGTATAGTAATGAGTGTATTCATCTAATTTCTCATCCTGAGAGGTGAGTGTTTAGAAGGGGTAGTACAATTTCTGGCTCCAGGGAAAACCCCAAGAGTTCGGTGGGACTGGGGTCAGGTGTGGGGGAAGACAATCCTTCCTTACCTGAGGAACTTATTCAGGTCTCCATGCTTCATGTACTCAAAGACCATGATGAGGGGGTCCCCATCACCACACACTCCATAGAACTTGACAATGTGCTCATGCTGCAGGTTGGTGAGCAGCTCGGCCTCCCTCTGGAAATCCTTCCGGGCAGCCAGGGTGGGATCCTTCAGGGCCTAGGAACGATGCAGGACACAGGCGTTTGGCAACTACAGGGCAGGGGGCTGTCTTTTCTACTCCTGGAAAGAAACTGGCCCCACACACCACTGGGCTACCAATAAATATGAATCTAAATGGAATTTAAAGACAATGAAACTCAATCTGAACTATGAGGCCTGACTCCTTCCTCCTCCAGCACTTTGATCCCTGCAGAAATAGAAACCCACTCTCTGACATCCACATCCTATGCACTCTCCAGTGATTTCAAACTCTATTCATCACAGAGCCGTGGACTTCCACTGGTGAGTGTACATGGCAGCTGGAGGGGCTGTGAGGAGGAAAGCCTGGCAAAAGCCCCTGCTCCTAAGGTTTTCTTTGAAGAAACTGTGCCACAGCTAGAATAAACACTGTGAAAACCGCTGCCCCAATGCTTAACTTTGTGAATTAGTCACATGCTCGTAGCCTACTAGAAACTGGGCATGCAACACAATAAAGTCTGCTTGTCTTTTGGAGTCCTTGTTTTTAGATTGTGAAGGTATCTACATTTGCAGTGGGGTGTGAGAACTTTGACCTCTGGAAGGCACCTGTGTTCTCCCAATAGGGGTTTGGAGGAAGCAATAGGGTGGGAAGAGTGGGGCGGCAGCTACAGGAATGGCAATTAGTGGACAGAAATCTCAGATACACTCAGGGCCAGGCAGAGTCCTACAAAGTCCTCGTGCAGGATGGAAAGGAGCATCTGGGGGCCACCAGAATGCCACCATTCAGCCTCTGTCAGGGTGAAAACTCAAGTGTGAGTAATAGGTGCAAACTAGGCCACTTCCTGTAGGGCCAAGGAGGATGAATATACCCAGGTAGATTGTAAGTTGTACATGTGGATTTCCCAGCACCAGAAGGGGACTACAAGACCAAAGACAAAGCCTTTGAGCACATCTGAAGGACTTTGGTTACGGCACTGCCATAGGCACAGCAATGCTGGCTAGATGGACAATGGTCTGTGAAGAGGAGGGGCCCTTTCTGCACGAGGAGCAGCTTATGCAAGTGGGCGCCCCCATTTCTCCCTATGAGGCCAGAAGGCAAATAGGGCCAAACATTCAGTTGCTTCAACTGACACACTTTAGTAACCTCAATAGACACAACACAAGGCAATGAGGAAGTGAGTGTAACATTGGCTCACCATTTTCAGGGGAGTGACCATCTAGACAGACTAGAGATTGCTTTGCATTTTCTCTGCTAGGCATCTGGCTTTTTCAGGCTGACAGGTCCCTCCTATAGATCACGCAAGTGCCAAAACATCTCCCTCACCAGACATCTTTCTCCTGTTCCTGCAGCCCCATTATCTGAAATCTGTAGGGCTTCCCTGGTTCTAGCACTGCAGTAGTGTGAATACGCCAAAAGAGATGTATCTAGGGGGTCCATCAAACCTCTCAGCCCTTAGCACACATTAGAAATGATGGACTGTTAGCATGAAAGGAGCCCTAGACATCATCTACTCCTACCTGCTCATTTCTGGAGTTGGAGAAACTGAGGCTGAGCCTGTCCAGGAATCAGCTCACATTCACACTAATTAAATGACAGACAGTTAGAGTTTGACTGGACCTCAGTACTCTCCTTGTGGACCTCACAGTGCCCCAAAGTTCAGTAGCAATGCCTCTAGGGTCATCAAGTGGAGGTGTGGTCTTCCAGCCAGAGATGAAGCCCCTTTCAACTTCAACAAGCACCACCTTCATTCTTTTTAAAATTTGAAGGCTTCATAAAAATATTGCTTGATTAAATGAATCTATGGCTGACAAAAATGTTCAAAGTTATCTAGCATAACTTTCCCATTTTACAGATGAGATAACTGGGGTTCAGGATGGGGAAGTAACTTGCCAAAGATCACGTAACAAGTAACAGCTTGGGTCTGGCGCCCAGGACACTTTCCTGCCCAGCACCCCTGCCTGAATTAATTTATGGGATAAATTAGTCACTAGGCAGCTCCCCAAGAGAATGGTGGGCAGAGAAATAAAAGGATGTGAAAGTATAGAGGAGAGGGTCAGGAAAGGGGTGTGGCATTGGCTGCCAGCAGAGTGGCTGGGCCCAGTGAAGGTGCCAGGCTTGAAGATAGGGCAAGGACATTTGATCAGCCCATTGCTGATTTTTACCAGACCTGATTCTATGTGTTCTCCACTTCAGCTCTGGCTGATTGCTCTGTGAAGCTACCTAACAACAAACGAATAGGATGTAATGTCCACCTACAACCAGAACAAAGACATTTGAGGAGTCAGAGAGTCATGGTGAGAGACAATCTCTCCTAGGGACCCAGCTCCCAGCAGCAGCCATGAGCTGAATGGGCTAGGTCGTGGGTATTGGATGATGCCGAGTGATTTATTTGTGAAGAAGAAGAAGAAGAGGAAGAAGAAGAGGAGGAGGAAGAAGAAGAAGAAGAAGAAGAAGAAGAAGAAGAAGAAGAAGAAGAAGAAGAAGAAGAAGAAGAAGAAGAAGCAGCAGAAGGAGGAGGAGGAGGAGGAGGAAGAGGAAGAGGGGGAGGGGGAGGGGGAGGAGGAAGAGGAAGAAGAGGAGGAGGAGGAGGAAGAAGAAGAAGAGGAGGAGGAACCCAGCATGGGTGGGATGGGAGAATATAAAGATTTATGTTGAATGCTGGATTTTTGAGAGGGAAAAGTAGATCGAATTTGGGGCCAGTCAAACGGCCTCTCTCCATCTCTTTAAATCATTCTCTCCCACAGTCTGGACGTCAGTGACAGCCCTGGGATATTTCTATTCTCAGCTCTCAAGCAGCACCAGCCAGTGCCCCCCTAGGCTGGCACCCAGCACTGTAAGGCAGAGATGGGTTCCTCATTCGGGAGATGAACACAAAGCAACCGCCATCACTTTCAGTCTTCCACATCCTTTCTCCATGCTTTCAAAGTGGGCTTTCCAGCTCTTGAGTCAAATCTGAAGTTCTTACCTAATTGGCCAAGTGTGGGGTATAGCAACTAGGGTTGGGAGCTGCCAGTGGCCCTGTCCCCAGGTATTGATGCAATTAGAACAGAGGTGACAGGAGGAGAATAATGAGGAGGGAAATAGGGCCAGTGACTCTCTGGCCCCTCTCAGTGGGGTCCACATTTAATATCTCCATGGCTGGGAAACCTCAAAATGGGTCACCAGTCAGTGGCATGGGAAAGAACCGATTTATCATAGCCATCAACAGTCAGTGTAGAGACATGCATCTTGCCAAGAGATCTCTGAAGCTGGGGAAGTTCCTGGCTCAGTCCTTTGTACGGTATCTTTAGTACAAAAAGGAGAGCTAGAATTTGCCCTCCTTCTCTCCCTCTCTTTCTTTCAAAGTTTGCGGACATTTCCCTTTCTTATCTTCCCCTCAACATGCACCAGCTGTCATGTCCACTCTGCCTTGGGGAGAGGGTTTCAGTAAGGTTGTTTATTTGGATGGAAGGAAAATAGGCTAGATGGCAAGAACACAACCTTTCAACAGCTCCCAACTCTTCCTGGGTCATTCAGCATCTTCATGTCGTCCAAACCCTGCTACTCTCCATCTTACTGTCTTTTTTTTTTTTTAGGGGGAGATATTTCAAAGGATGTTCAGTTTCAGATTTCGTTAATATCCTGAAATTCATTTTTATGATATATATATATGATATACACACATTCCTAAATGTTCTAAATCCTAAGTGGTCAAACACACACACACGCACACCAATCAACCCCCTTTCATTATAAAATCATCTTTCTTTTACTGACTCGAAATCCACTGCCACTTCCTTTGGGTGACAGTCTCACACAACTCTACCAGGAAAAGAAGATGGGTAGTTGTTACATACAGGGGTGCCCCTCTCTCATCTGTCTTCCTGGCTTAAAACTGGCCATTGGCTTCCCAGTGTTTATAGGATAAAATCCAAACTCCTTAACACAGTCATGGACTTTATAAGGTCTGGTCTCCCCATCTCTCTTTGCCTCCTCTCCTCGCACACACTCCTCCCGCCTCATGTATTACACTTCAGTCTCATGACCTTTCCGTACCCTCCAAGATTTTCTCTGCCTCAGGGCCTTTGGTGCTCCTTTGGCCAGAAAACTCTCCACTGAGCTGTGTCTACACGACAGCCCAGATTAGTTGGCACTGCCTATGACCTCTGCAGAGCATGAGATCCTGAATACTCCCTGCTAGCTGGATACCCAGGGAAATACTTCTGTCCCACAGAGGGGTTTACCAAGAGTTGTCTGTGATTGTTCCCAAACTCATTCATGACAACTAAACCTGCTAATGTAATTACTTAATGTAATGAAATGCTCTAGAAACCAATGAAATATGAGTGTATATTGGGGAGTTTTTATGGAAGCTAGGATGAATGCTTTTTAAAAAACCTGCTAAAGGTCAGCGGTTAAAAATACTGTTAAGAGTAGAAGGAAAAAGCATAAAAACATAGGGAAAACAGTAAAAATCTGACATTCTGCACTCAGATTGTTTCACAAATGTTTTAAGCTCCTGCTTCAATTTAAAGTAATTGAAAGTGGAAACTGTGACTACTCAAAACAAAAACCAAAACACCCTTCAAGCCAAAAGGAACCCAAAAGCTGAAGTTCAGATATATTGGAAGAAATATAATGCTAAATCCAAATGACTAATATTATCAAAAACCAGGACATAAATTTCCTGAAGATAAATCAATTTTATTAGAATAGCTCAAAAAGATTTTAAATAAGTAAATGCTCAAAAAGAGTGAAGAAATACATTTTCTACAGAAAACAAGAAGGCATGCCACAAGAAGGGGGAGAAATAAAAGTAAGGTAACAAAATTAAGAACCGATTAGATATCTTGGAAATAAAATATATGGTCATTGAAGTGAAAACAAAAACCTTCACAGACAGGAAAAGCTCTAGACCAGATAAAACCACATGAAGAATTCGTGAACTAGAAGACCACTGAGGTTCACCCAGGACAGAGTATGAAATGACAGAGAAAAAAAAAGGAAAAATGGGGGGAAGGATCTCATTCCCTCCTCTGTGAAGGAAGGGGTTGCCTGGATTTGAATGCTGTGTAAATGTTCTGTTTGTCTAATGACGATTTCAGAGTGGCACCACTTATTTAACAGTTCATGCATGATGTTATTTTAACGTCACACTTATACTACACATGTATGCAGATTATGTCCTGTACCATATTGCTCCCTCTCCCCAGCAGGCTGTAAGCACCTTAAAAATAGGCTGTGGTTTCTGCTTCTTTGTTTGTACCATAGCAACTGCTGGGCAAAACATTCTTGCCAATTGATTTGGGAAAACTTTATCTTGGGTTGTACTTGTATGTGTTCTCTAGAAGTACAAAATCACTCTGCATCAACATGAGAACTAACTCAAAAGGAAGGGTCCTGCAAAAAAAAAAAAGAGTGGAATCTAAAGAGGGGAGGAAGTAGGAAACACCACTTCAAGATGTTCTCTGGAGGACATAGGCATCTTTTCCAGGCTGACCACTAGGCAGATCCACTGAGTGACACATGGTGTAAAATCCCAGAGGGTTCATCTCCTCGAGGTCCCCAGATCCAAGGAAAGAAGGACATCGTTTTAAAAGGATGGGAACAGAAACACATTTTCTGCATTCCTCATTCTGGGTACTGCCCCTTAATGCCAGACCACTCAGGGAAACATTTCCCAGGGTTTTCAGCCATCATTTCATTCTCTGATGAAAGTGCAAAAATGTTCAGTTCATTCACCAGTCCCCAGATGGATGCTGGAACACCCCGTGGATTAGTGTCATCCTATATATTAAAAATGCCAGGGCAGTGCAGATCCTAAGTTTAGGGACAACATTAGAAATCTTTCTACATCGCTCCTCCAAGCTCTTTAAAGACACCCTTGCTCATCTGACTATCTCATGTCTACAGAGACACACTGAGCAAGTTTATTTACAGGATGTACAGCAATAATAATCATTAGTCTTTTAGGATGCAGTACTCTTATTTATTTTCTAGAGCAGAGGTCAGCAAACTCTGCTTATTTTGGTAATAAAAAAAGTTATTGGAAAATAGCCACCCTCTTTAGTTAACGTATTGTTATGCTGCTTTCCAATAACACAGGCAGAGTTGCAATGGAGAGTTATAAGGCCCTCAACGTCTAAAATATTTACCTTTAGAGAAAAAGTTTGGTGACTCCTATTCTAGATAGTCAATGCAAGCTTGGCAGGTCATACATCTTGTATCTAAGCACATTCAGTAATATCAACATCAATGACAATGATGATGATAGAAACAAATGCCAACTACTTTTTATTGAGTCTTTACTAAGCCCCAAGCAGTGCATTATGAATTTTAGACACATTGTGTAATTTAATCCCCAATATTCTAAGGAGGGGATATTATTATAGCTATTATACAGATAAGGAAATTGAGGCCCAAAGAAGTTGAGTGTCTTGTGAAAGTTCCCACAGCTTATCAGTGGTAGAACTGGGATTTGCACCCAGGCTGTTTGATGCCCATGCTATGCCTGCACTGTACTGCCTTCATTCTTGAGGTCGTTTGCCCTCTGTGGACAGAAACAATCTGTAGATACACAAGACTAAGAATACAGAGACCCAAAAGTTGCAGAAACAAGAACTGCCTTTGTGATCCCTCAATGGTAAGGATTGGACCATTCTGAGGTCTGGGTGAATGTCTTCATGGGGAGCCATATCTCTGGCATTGGTTGGCCCACATCTCAGGACACTGCAGACTCCACGGTGGCCTCAGAAGCCTGCTCACTGCACGCAATGAAGCCACTCCAGACTCCAGAGAAGGGCTCCAGAGATCTGTGCATGTCTCCATGAGGCTACCTGATTCTTGTTTATGTTAACCATGTTCAAAGATTTGTCCAGTATTGGTTTACAAAGAGAAGCTGTTGACTGCTGGGTGGAAGAGTCTGGAAGGGTAACCAGTAGTAGCAAAGGCCCTTCTCTCCTACCCCAAGCAACTCAGCTCCTGCTGCAAATCTGCCATGTGTCTTGGCAACACAGAAGCCCTGTGGTTAAGGGAGCCCTCCAGCAGCTGCCAGGAAGAAGTTTCTCCCAGGCATGCTGCCGCTTGGGGTCTGAATCTGAATCCCATGGGAAGTACCTAAGAATTTCTGCAACCTCCCTCACTATTCTCCCAGTGCTAACTCCCTGCCTCCCTCAACCCAACATCTTCTTCTATATACCCTCTATATACCCCCTCCCCCAACATCTTCTTCTATTCTCAGTGATGTTTGTGCTCTTGGGAAGTGGTTACCCAGTCCTCCTTAAACAGCCCACTCTACAACAGCTCAACTCCTGAGAAATGGCCATGTGACTTTCCAGGCACAGACAGCACGTCCTATAAAGCTACTACATGGTGGAGGGTGGAGTGTGGAGGGCCAGCCCTGGGACAGAGGTAACCACAGGGCCACCAGAAAAGGACCAGGGTCATTTACAAGAATAAACTTGCTCCCTAGGAATAGCCCCCTTAATTGCTGCAGCCCTTGACCTTGGAAGCCAAAGGAAGTTGTTGTGGTCTCTAGGAAACTTCACTGACCTTGGAGCAAAGTCCTCTGATTGCATGCGAGAAAGCCAATTGAGCACTATCTTCTCAAATGGAGTGAGCCTCTTCCTTCCCTCCCTGGGCCCTCAGCCAGCCCTCCTCCTGGTGCCCACATGCCTCTGGGGTTTACCTTCACAGCCACAAGCATCTTGTCCTTGGTTGGGCTGAGGTTGTAGCACTCAGCCAGGAAGACCTTTCCAAAGGCTCCCTCACCCAGTTCTCGCTTCAATACGATGTCTCTCCTCTTAATGTGCTGCACATCTGTAGGACAGGGACAAAGAGGAGGGCAGCAAATCAGTCCTCATTTGGTGACACAGGGAGACAGAAGAGTACAGAGGTCTAGAGTGGAGAATTTGGTTCTGAGCCCACAGCAGGCAAAGGCAAACTCTAGCACCCCAACTTTAGCAAAAAACCTGACATCCTTCTGTGGTTTGAGAGTATGGGCCAGAATCAAATTTCAGTGCTGTCCCTGAATAACTCCTAACCCCTCTAAACCACAGCATCCTCTGCTGGCAAATGGAGTTAGTAGTTAATGCACAGGATTCTGGCCTTAATTAGCCACAGTTATTGGAGATAGCACAAAGCAGTCTCCACAGTTTTGTGCACATGAATCCCCTGGGAATCTTGTCAAAATGAAGATTCTAATCCAGTGGGTCTGAGAATCTATATTTCTAACAAACTCCCAGGTCATGTCCATCTGCTGTTGGTCGCACTTCGAAAAGCAAGGTTTCCGGGGTACGATCGAGAATCAGGTTGGAATCCTGGCTCCACTCCATTACCAGTTTTTTGAGCTTGGGAAAGTTATTTAGCCTCAGAGCCTCAATTTTCTCAACTGTAAAATGGGATTAACAAGAGCAACTTCCTTGCTGAATTCTTGTGACGATTAAATGAGAAAATCCATACGAAGAGCTTGGCCCAGGGCTGAGGACAAAGTAAAGACATAGAAGACATAGACACATGCACGCACACACACACACACACACACACACACACACACACACACACACACACACACAAAGACACACTGGTTTTTGTGGTAACATAAAGGCTGTAGTGACCCCATCACAGTGCCTGGTTCATGACAGAGACTTCTAAGGGGTAGCTAAGATTATCTGGGGGAAACCTCTACTTGGCCAACCCTTCTCTGAAAGAGAGAAAGACCAATGAGACCACAAAAGGCAAGTTCAGAGTCCATCCAAGAATGAGGGTGTGTGCAGAGAGAAGGGCTGCCCCTGCCTCTGCTAATTTAGCAACCTAATTAAGGTCTGTCTGCCTGCAGAAAGCAGAGCTGTGACCTCAGCCCTCCCACCTATTTGGAAAGAATGCTACAAAGGAGTTGTACAAGCAGTGGGCTAGTGATGAAAGGAGCAAACCGGAGATTACTCACTGACCTTTACATTAATTGTTCACCAGGCAGAAGCCCATTAAATACCTGTATTCACATTACGAAGAGCATTGCAGAGCCAAAAAGTGGATTATCCCCAGTGACTTTGTAGAGAAATGAAAGCTGCAGATCCTGGGCCATGGCAGATCATCCCCGTAAGTGAGGAGACATAACAGGGACAGAGGGGCATGGCTGGAAGCCTTGGGGTACTGTTTTGTTGGTTTGGGGATTCCTTCAAGAATAAACTACAGGAATCTTTTTTTTCCCCCATCAGAGCCCTTTGTATCCCCACAGTGTCCCAGATGATCTGCCTAGTAAGGATTTGCAGGAGGAAGCATTTACAGACTATGATTTTCTCCTCCCACCAGGAGAGACCTGCACATTAACAGCTGCTGGTGACCACTCCTCCCAAGCCACAGGCTGCAATGCGGCTGCTACGCACTGCAGGACTATGCCCCAGTCTTTACAGGGAGGGGATTAAAATTGGTTCCCTTCTTCACACTTTTTGTCTCTGTTTCTCAGCCTCTGAGGAATGGTATTTGTTGACTTTGGAGGGCAAGGCTAAAGAGTCTCCTGCTGCAAGAAAATAGGAAGTCAGGCCCTCTCTCGGGAGGCCACCTGCTCCTGCTACCTAATCATTCCCATGTGACTAGTGATGACACACGGGTTCTGCAAGTTGAATGTCCTGACATGGCCTGGAAGTGAACACAGGGCTCACGATGGCAGCTGTACAATGTCAAGCCCACATCTCTGAACACGCCGGGATTGGGAAGGCCTGGGAAGCCACAGGTGCTTGCTTCAAGACCGGGATCCTCCAAGAACTTGTGCACCTCACAGAACAACAATAACAAAATCTTGGGTCTCAGATTTCTCACCTGTAAAATGGGTATGGGGAGAACCGCACGAGTTTAACCTACCTATTACCTGAGCCTGGAAGTTTGTAAACCTTTAAGTCCTCCGAAATGTAGGCTGTGTTTTGGCATTTTCATTATTCTATTATTTTACGAAAAGGAGAAATGAGGGCCAAGTCAGGCATCCCCACCTGGTGACTGAGCTGGGCATGGGATTCAGAGCAGCAGGACATGGCAGGCTTGCCAAGTTACTGGGGGAAGAGCCCCGTTTGGCCCCAGACTCCACCCTGATCCCACCTTCCCTCTGCATTGTAATAGGAGAACTTAAGAATGCACCAAAATCACCTAGATGACTTGTTACAACAGATTGCTGGGCTCCTCCACCAGGGATTCCAATCTAGTAGGTCCAGGTTGAGGCCTGAGAATATGCATTGCTAAGTTCCCAGGTGCTTCTGGTGCAGGAACTACACTTTGAGAACCACTAGAACACAGCTTCTTTGGAGGGGTGGGAAATTAGCCAGCTGAAGAAGTTTACCTTTACAACTTGGCCTAAGCAAGTACCGTGCTCACAGTTTAGCCATGCCTCACTTCCAGAAGCCCAGGAGGAGGTGAGACGTCCTGGGCTTAGCTCCAAGGTCCTCCTTCCCTCCCTAGCTGTGTGGCCCAGATTGAGTCAAGTCACTTCTCAGAGGCCCAACTATGCATCCATGCAATGCAGATCATGCCTATCTTGCCTTCTTATGTTCTAGAAACATCTCTACAAAGGTAAAACAATATTATAGGTTTTCCTGGGTCCCTAAGTCCAACTCTGGGCTGAGAGACCTCACTGCTTCCCTCAGAACACTCACTCCCAGCTACAATGAATGCAAAACAGGAATGGAGGAGCTTTAAAGAGAACCAGACTCTGTTTCTCAGCTGCTGTGCCTCAGTCACGTCTTGGAACCCGTCCTTCTCCTCTCCCTCCCTCAGCAGCAAGAATCACAACCCCTGAGAGATTCAGACAAGCCAAGTGGGAGCGGCATCCAGGGAGTGGTTTCCCAGCCCTCCCTCAACATCCCAGGAGAGCCTGGCAGCAGCTGCAAACCCCTGGCTGCAGGAGTGGGGAAGCTGTGACAGCTGTGAGCCTTGAAGGTAGCAGAGGGCAAGTGACCATATTACTGGAAGCTCATCTGCTCTCCAGGAGCATGTGAAAAAGGCCAAGCAGAAGCCTCCCATGGGCCAAAGTGTCTTCCCCAAATGTGCAAATGGACCTTTTTTCAGGGATGTGGAAATACTCAGGTGCTCAGAAGAAAATAGCCTTGACTCATTCTTGTTGTCTTCAGGGTGAAAGAATTTTGACACCAATACCTATGCTTAGCCCTGGGCAGGGTGGTGAGTGCTGGGAAGGAGCAGAAAGAGGAATGGGAAATAAGCACAGATTTTATTCGACCATAAATTCTCCCCCAGGAGAGGACTGGTTCCTCGTCATCAGGATAAGAAGCTCCACAAGGTAACCAGGGAACTTTGGCAGAGACTGGCTGGATTAGGGCCAAACACATAAGGCAAATCACTTCCATGTGGACAACCCCATGCATCAACAAGACTGGAGACTCCAGAATACCATATGAGCAGCTTCTTTCACTGAACTTACCCAGGAAAAAGTAGGGCAAAGGGAATTAACTTGCACCCTATGTATCAACACCTACTGGGTATTCAACACTTGATTCTCATCATAACCCTGAGAGACTGAGAGATAAGTGTTATTACGCCCCTTTCACAGATAAGAAAACAGAGGCGGGGGTAACTTGCCAAATTCACAGAGGTAAAATGCGGACAAGGAAGGACTCTCTTGTTTATGACTCCCAAATCCGTGTTCTTCCCTTTACCTTAGGCTGCCTTCACTCTGTCCTCCCAGCTTTATGGCCACTAAAATGATCCCGTCCACAGATGCTTAATCCTCCATCTTCCACTACTCAGGTTTCCCTCACCCTGCTCATCCTGGAATTCTATGACAGCATCTTCCCAAGGGCAAGGGCAGGAGCCCCCACTGGAAGCCTTACAGAACAAACAAAGCCCTGGGGAGAAGGGTATATCTGGGGACAGAGTGAGAGAGGAACAGCCTCTGCTCAGGCCCTGGGGAATGACTGGAGTGAGCCGTTTCACTTCTGACGTCCATGCGTCTATTTGGGTCCCTGCTTCTGCATGCTTTTAGCTCACACAGTGCTGTTCAGAGCTGCCTCTGGTGAAGCTATCTGACCCACACGCCAAAAAGTGATGGATTTTCCTAAGAGGAGAGGGCATCAATCTCCTTTTACTGCCTGGCTGACTGGCCCAGCAGAGTCTGGGTCACAAGGCTCAGACATGAAGACACTGGAAGGGGAGGTAGGGAGGGGGATGAATAGCCCAGGCCGTGGGAAGACTTCCCAATCTCCAACAAAAAAGGGGCTGCTGGAGAAATCAGGGGGCTGCTATATAACAGGAAGGGTTCTTTGGGAAATTAAAAGAGTTCCTGGGACCTTCTGACCTGGCTTTTCCCTCAATCCTTTTTGTGAGACGGCCACCAACTGGGTTCCACCAGAGGAAGCCACCTGTAGATCTTGTTCCCACAGGACAACCGGTTCATCTGACACAAGAACAGAATCAAGATTTCTGTGTTTTAGTGGCTGCTCCAAGAATTCTTTCTCTTTAGTGGGGACCAAGATAACTATTCCATATGTGTGGGATTCACTTCTGGGAGGTCTTCCAGGTCTGCAGCAAGCATGACCTAGAGCAGAATCTCTAATCCATTGAGGTCACTGGTCACCTCTGGACAGAAAACCTGAGCCCTGAGAGGTCAGTGGGCAGGCAGGGGTTATCCCTCGTCCTACTTCTGTTCCCCTTGGCTGCCCTGTGGGGTGGGAAGGGAGGCATGCACATAGCTGCTGGATCCACTAACATCGCTGGACACAGAGGTGACCACTGTCAGCTTCACCTCCCTGTTCTGGGAGAATGAAGGCAGGGAGGTGGCAGGCATAAACTGCTCAGCCCTGCTGACCAGGGAGGAAGAGGGAACAAAAACACCTGTCCCAAATGGCACTGCTGAAAGACTGAAGACTGGAAAACAAACAAACAAACGAAACAGATCTCTATTGAAATCCTGACGCTCTTACTTACTAATTGAATCCTATCCTCTCCATACCTCTAGTTCCTTATCTGTAGAATGGGAACATGGATATTGACTTGGCAGAATTGTTGAGAGGATGACTTAAAATTTTTAGATAATAAAGATGATATAAAATATCCAAAATATATTAGACATTTAACAGATGTGTTTCTTTCCTTTCTGATTTTCATTTCAACTAGGAGCTCAACACCTATCTTGCAAATAAAATCATGGCTTGGAAAGAAATGTGGAGAAGGATGATGATTTTCCCCTAAAATAAAATGGCATGAGCTTGCCCAGGAGTAAGCTGGCCCTGGCTCTGGTCACCAGCTCTGTCTAAGGCTACCACCACTATGCCTGACCTCCTCCTCCTTCAGAGGCCAAAACAGTTTGTGGGAGGAGGTTGGTCAGACAGTGGAATAAAGACATCAAAAGGCAGAAACAGCCACCTACTCAAGATTGGTATTGATCAGTAGAGAGGAATCCGATTTCCCAGGGTCGGTGGTTATAAATAACAGTGATCCTGCTGTACGCCAAGCAGCAAATTCGGTCCCCAAAGGTGAGCGTGTGCACTCAGTCACACTCAGATTGCCTTAACAAAAATTTGTTTGCCACCTCGGTGCTTTGGCTAATTATTGTCTTGGGAACCATGTGTGTAGACAGGACTGAGACAGTCCTTCTCTGAAGGTGGTGACTTAAGAGGCTCAGAAGCAACTCCCTGCCACCACCAGCAGCCCTGAGGGCTGGCCCCTGGTGGGAGCTCCTAACCATCCTACCCTCCCCTCTTCCCTGGCTCATGTTGATACTCAGTTCCTAACTGGTTCCTGTCCTCATCACTGAGACCTCCCAGGTCTTTCCCTTGTGGATTCCATCTCGCTCTGCACTGGTCTCTTTTAGCTTATTGTTATCACTTTGTGCCCTTATTAACAATAAAAATAACTGCCATCAATTGAGCACTTATCCTGAGCCAGATACCAGACTGAGCACATGACATCTTTACAGCTCTGTCTTTTGTGTTTTTTTGTTTTTTGTTTTTTGTTTTTCCTTGAGACGGAGTCTTGCTCTGTCACCCAGGCTGGAGTGCAATGGCACAATCCGGGCTCACTGCAACTTCCACCTCCCAGGTTCAATTCTGCCTCAGCCTCCCGAGTAGCTGGGATTTCAGGCATGTGCCACCACACCTGGTAAATTTTTGTATTTCTAGTAGAGACAGCATTTCACCATGTTGGCCAAGCTGGTCTCAAACTCTTGACCTCAGGTGATTCACTCACCTCAGCCTCCCAAAGTGCTAGGAGTACAGGCGTGAGCCACCGTGCCCAGCCCTACAACTCTCTTAAACATAATATGTTGCTGTCCCCAAGCTACAGATGAGGGGGCTGAAGCTCAAGGTGGTTAAGTAACTTTCTCAAGATCCTCTAGCTGTTAGAGGTGTCCTGTGGGACTCTAAAGGCTGCGCTGAGCAGACTGTGCCACCTTGACCTCCTTTAATCATGACAGCCCCCTTCAACCCTTGCAACCCCTACTTTAGAGAGAGGCTTTGCTTTCTGCACTGGCATCAGTACTTGGTAGAAACCAATAACATCTGTAAAGAGAGAGTGTGTCACCTTATCCTGGAACCTAATCTTGCTACCCCGATTGCCACCACCTAAGCTCAACGTGAGCCACAAGGATGACATTTGAAGATAAAGCCAGCACCAGAATGCAGAAATCCAAGATCTCACTGCCCCACCCAGAAACAGAGTTTCCAGGATCTTAGGCTCACCCATTGCAAGGTGAGTCCTGAGGGTGACTACATGCAGGAGGGAGGAGGGAGGTTCTTGGCAGGAGAAGGGGGAAGAGGAAACAGGGTGAGGAAGGGAGGATCTGTGAGAAGCGTGTGTTTTCTCTGCACTAACCAGACCCTAGGGTCTCTGCCTGCCAAAAAGGCTCAGAAGAAAACATTAATTCAATACCACACATTTAATTACACATGAAATGGAATGTCTTTAAATGGAAAAGAATAACATTCCTGGAGCTCCAACTGTGGGTGTTTGAAGTGGCAGGAGGGAGAAAAAGGGCCAGCTTTGAACCTTTGAGGGGGAAGGAGACCACCAAGAGGGCAGCGCCCTGCCTGAGTTCAAAATACAAATTTCTGCCAGCCCTCACAGAACTGCCCTCACACTTTCTCCTGGCCTCCTGGCTGGGTCTCACCTCATGCCTTCTATGAATGGCAAGCAAGAGGAGCTAATTGCATACGGTATTGCATAAGAGCATAGCCAGGCAAGCATGTGCCCTGGCCAGCTACAGGCCCTTTGTAGGGGTCTCCAGTCAACCCAGTCAGTTCTCCACCTGGACAGAAGAGTAGAGCATGGCTAAACTATTTAAACCACCACTCCTGCAGAGCCATCCCTGGATGATTTATAGACTATGAGAAAAAAGAGCATCTCTTGGTTTCCTGTAAAGGACCTTTCTAAGAGAAGACATTTTGAAGGCTGGAGATCTAAGAGAAAAACTGCAGAATTATTTTAGAGGTCTAGAATTTAAAAATTATTAATCAAGGCCAGGTGCAGTGGCTCACACCTGTAATCCTAGCACTTTGGGAGGCTGAGGCGGGTTGATTACTTGAGGTCAGGAGTTCAAGAGCGGCCTGGCCAACATGGTGAAACCCCATCTTTGCTAAAAATACAAAAATTATCCACATGTAGTGCTGTGTGTTTGTAATCCCAGCTACTTGGGAAGCTGAAGCAGGAGAATCGCTTGAACCTGGGAGGTGGCGATTGCAGTGAGCTGAGATTGCACCACTGCACTCCAGCCTGGGTGACAGAGCAAGACTCTGTCTTAAAAATAAATAAATAAAATAAAATAAAATAAAATAAAATAAAAGATTAATCAAATGCGGTAACAATGACTTGGGAATGGATTCCAGGTTGAATGACCACCAGCACTGTTTGTTGCTATTGCTGCCCTGGGGCCAGGTTGACTCAGGACTGTTTACCTAAGGATAAGAACCTGGATCTTTGTGCTGGCCACCCCATGACTCATCCTTAAGCCTTCTCTGGATTAGGGCTTTCCTCATACATTCTTTTCAGAGTTTGACATCTTTGCAAAGAGGCTTTGAAGGGTGCTGGCAGTTGCACAAGTCAAAAGGCCAAAAGTCAAAAGGCATGTGTTGCTCAAGTTCATAGCCTGGGCCCAGCACAGGGCCTGAGACCAAGTAGGTACTCACCAACTATTTGATGAATGGGTGAATAAATTAAAACTCTCCCTGAAGCACTGCTAGAGACTTTAGCAGGGAAAATACTGTAAATAGGGAGGAAGAAGGGAATCTGGGGGAGTGGCATAAAGAAAGGAAAGATGAGTAAGAATGGGAAAAGATCCAGGAAGTTCCTAAGAACAGACTTATTTATGTCCTGGCTCTGAGGAACCAAGATTGTATTGAACCAGGAGAGTACTGAGACCCACATCCTAACCCTCAGTCTCCGGCTCCCCAGACTTCTAAACAAAGTGCCTCCATGTTCAGCTCTGAAGAAGCTCAGCGACCAGCAGGTCCCACTCTGAGGCACGTGTGCACCCTTAGGCTAGAGGTAGTGGTCTAGGACACCGAGACACTGTGTTCCCATCAAGATGAACACATAAATAAGACACCCTGCTGTTTCTGGAAGCAGTGAAGAGAGAGGATCAGCAGAGGACTGTCTGTTCTGGGGCAATTTCCAGCTCACGTTTCTTGACACAAGAAGTTCAGAAGCTGAGGCTGAAGTTCAGAAGTGTCCCTGCTCCCCAGTGCTACCCCACTGTGCTCCCGCCATGAGCTCAGACACCGACCAATACCCAGGCTCCCAACATCAGCCTCCGTAACCACAGTATGACTGCCCTTTCATGCCCACTTTCTGGTCTCCATATTCTGTTGGCCTTTCCCGTAGCAAGAGTACCTCTGGCTCTCATTAAGCAGTGACTGCTTGAGCCAAGAATAAAGAGCAAAAGAACTCCCCAAGGAGAGCCACCTGGAATTGAGAAGTTAGGTGCTGAAAGATGAATCTCAGGCTCCAACTGAGAATCTGTTCCTCCGACAACTTGCTGGGCTCCCTCTTTCCTCTGCCTCTTCTGGCCTGACAGTGACAAACTCTCTTCAAAGTGACCATATGAGGGTCACATCCCACCTTTCAATCTCCCCAGATGCCTTTCTTTTCCAGCTACTACCCGGGAATGCTGCCTCAGCCTCTCATCCCTGGCATCTGACTCTGTCCCGCAAGCCCTCTCTGTGATGTCACGTTCTCACCAGAACACACACAGAGCACAATGTGCTAAAGGCTGTCCCTTCCAGCACCAGAGCTCTGGGCCAAGACATAGGCTGCAGGGCACTGGAGCCATGAGATGCAGCTCCATGCAGAAAGTCTTGAGGTCAGGAAGAGAAACACCTGTGAGGACCACAGGGTGAACCATAGAAAGGGAGACCAGAGGATCCCAGTCACCCATTCGCAGGACACACCATTGGCCTTGACAACTACCCACAACTGTGGGTCCAAGAGAAAACTGAATTGCTTCAGGCAGGAGAGGGAGAAAGGGCATTATTTGATCTGTATAAGACAGGCAGCAGCACCCCCAAAATACAACAGACACAAAGAAAAGAAGAAAGGACAGGAAGGGGACCTTGGGAGCAAACAACAGGATCAGAGTAAGGGGACCGAGAAAGAACATGGCTTTGGAATGAGACAGAACTCGGTATAAATTCACACTCAAGGACACATCCTCAGAGGCGGCATTTGGCAATTTACTAAACCAGTCTCAAATGTTGTTTTAAGGAGTGAAATTTAAAAAATATCCACCTCATTGACTTGCCATGAGGATTCAGTGAAATTATGTGTACAGTCATACATTTGGAGCATGTTGAAGGAGCTAATGCCCATAAAAGTTTAGGAAGGAATATGCCAATTTCTTCCTCTCACCTGCTCTCTGCTCAAACCTGCAAGGATCCTCACTGATTATTGTTACTGTTATTAAAGTGCTTACTGCATGGTGTTTTGATATCTTTAAACGAAGTAAGAGATTGAGTGTTTAAAACATTTGGGAGGCACATAGTAGGTGCTCAGTAGGCCTTAACATAAAGTATCTATGTCTTTAGGGCAGTTTTTAGTCTGATATTTGAGAATTCTGATAACCTGGCGCAAATCCCCAGGCTTCATCCTCACAAATGCGTTAAATAGATCTAACAGATGGACAGGCTGGCCATCCACTGTCCTCTGAGCAACCACGTGAGCTCGTGCCTATGCATCTGTGTCCTAGCTTTCCTCCATCTGGGGTACCCGTCCCCACTTCCACTAGTAGAAATCAACCCAATCCCCAACACCGGAAATAATCCTGCGTTATCTGTAAGATAGTTTCCTGATCTTCTCTTTCTCTCCTCAGAATGTCTATTCTTTACACAAACATAGGTGTCCTGGGACCACCTCTGCTTATTTTGTTGCCCCCTACATAAACTCACCTCCTGGACAGCTCAGAGAAAACCAGCTCAAAACAACCTTGCGGCCTAACTAGAGAGAGTAAGTGGTGTTGGCAAAGATCAGCATTCGATTTTTATGTGATAAAATTTAGTTATACTGAGGCGTAAAATTCCAGTTCATTTGTGGACACAGGCCGAGCCCTTAGACTTCCTACATTCACCAGGTTCCCAAATAAAAGCTTGCTGGCCTGAAGAAGTCTGTTTACCCTCATTCTTTCCCCCAGCGATGAACTTAATGATGGAAAGGATTTTAGTTAATGCACAAAGGACCCTAGGAAATGAACAGGTCACCCAGTGAGGCCTTCCACAGAGACTCGGGAGGCCTTTCTGTGGAAAAGCCTAACTTTACTCTTGCTTAAAGCAGAAGGCTCAAACACCAGAGCAAAGGTGATGCCCTGCTTCTGAAGGGAATGGAAGGCAGGCCCAGAGTCCATGGAAACATAGAAACTAATATTCCCATGTGGGACCCTTAACCCTAAGGGTCTTTCTTCAAGAAAGACTTGGCCAGGTGTGGTGGCTCACGCCTGTAATCTCAGCACTTTGGAAGGTTGAGGCAGGTAGATCACCTGAGGTCAGGAGTTTGAGACCAGCCTGGCCAAAATAGTGAAAGCATGTTTCTACTAAAAATTCAAAAATTAGCCGGGCGTGGTGGCACACACCTGTAATTTTAGCTCCTCGGAAGGCTGAGGTGGGAGAATCACTTGAACTTGGGAGGCAGAGGTTGCAGTGAGCCGAGATGGCACCACTGCACTCCAGGCTGGGCAACAGAGCAAGATTCTATTAAAAAAAGAAAAAGAAAAAGAAAAAGAAAAAGAAAGAAAGAAAAGGAAGGAAGGAAGGAAGGAAGGAAGGAAGGAAGGAAGGAAGGAAGGAAGGAAGGAAGGAAGGAAGGAAGGGAGGGAGGGAGGGAGGGAGGGAGGGAGGGAGGAAGAAAGAAAGGACAGACTCCTCTTTCCTCTTCTTCCTAAAGTGCTTAAAATCCAGTCTAGTCGTGAGCTCCTAGGACATACACGTGCCCCCCATGAAAGCGCTCTTGCCCTTGCACAACAGGGAAGCTCCCCTGGGCAGCTCTGGTTGCCCTAGTGGGGCTCCTGTCTTCCCTCAGCTGTGCGGAGGGGCAGTGGTGATCAGCCTCCCTGCGAACCCCCGCCTCCCCTCCTTGCCCCGGGGACGGACAGCTCCCTTTCCCTGCCTAATGCAGCCCAGCTCCCACAGGCTTCCTCTGGAGCCCGGGTGACACAAAGTTATCTTGGCTGCCAGCTCACCCTGTGCGCACTCCATTATTCTCGGCACCATCTCTTTCCATGTGACCTCTGCATTTGGACACCTTTTCCATCAGACTCTTTTGGAAGTCCCTGAAGCCCACCCTCCGCAGACTGAGGAGACTGTCCAGGAGTCCCGGGAGTCCACGCTGGGCCCCTTTCAAGGTGTATGTTCCCATTTCCCACTCCCACTCCTGGAGCCAGGGCTTCTGCCAAGCACCCTTGCCTTTCCTGCCCCACCCCCGTCACCCTCTCTAAGCCTCTCGCTCTGGCCCTCACCCTGTATCTAATGGGGAACAAGGTCTGAGGCCAGGGCCTGCGAGTCCCAGCCACGCCGGCCCTCCGCGTGGGCAGCCTGAGCTCAGCGCAGCCAGCAGATTCGTTCCGCACGGCCTCCACGATCCCGGATCCGTGCTTCCCCCTGTCGAAGTCCACTCACTCTGCCAGGTGTTTTCCCACCACATCCTCTGAGCTGACTTCCAAGAGTTTCCCCCACACCAGATGTTAAACGCAGTGGCCGGTGGTTTTCTGGCCTGTCTCCTGAACCTCCCCCACCCTATAATTCTATAGAAAACGACAAAAGAATACCAAAGAAAAAGAGCTGGTGGAATTAGGAGTGCCCCTATCTGACCCCTGGAATCCCTCCCCTGGCTTGGGGGTCTTGGATCAGATCCATTTGTGTTCACCAAGCTCTGAGTTTGCTGCCTCTCGGACACTAGCTAAAGTCATCGCAAACACTTACGTGGATGGTGCTTTGGACCAGAAGACAATTCTTTATCGTTTTCCTGGTACTAACAGAAACTGAGTCACACAGAGAAGTGTGAGGTTTCAGTGATGTCAATGCTATTTGTTCTTACTAGTCTCTAGGAAGATCCCAGACATTGGAGGTCAAGTGGTTTCTGGGACTGACGGTCAGTGGAAAATAGAAAAGGGAGAAATCTTCACTGAGTATCACTAGACCTGTGCAGCTAATGAATGGCCACCTCTTTTTGATAGGCCTGGACCTCCTTGGATGGCCCCAGAAGAACCAAGGTGAGGTCTCTGGGGCATCCGCCTCAGGACCCCACATCAAACACACTTAGGAGCCCCAAAAGGAGTCATCCTTCCATGCTCTGCAGAAGGACCCCAACTCCCCTTTCTTATCAGCCTTGGGGATGTTTCCGCTCTCCTTTTTCAGAAGAGATTGCTGCTTGATATGGTGACATCTACACATTGTCTGCATGCTGTGGCCTCCCTGGGAATAGACCACTCCACTTTCGCTGCTTTCCCTGGGAACAAGCTCTTTCTAGCCCCCTTGCCCACCTGCCCCTCCTCTGTGGGGGTTATTGACCTCATTGCCAGCCTGTTCTTTGCTGCCTTCTGCAGCTGCTGTGCTCCTGCCAGACCTTTTCTGTGTGTGTGTGTGTGTGTGTGTGTGTGTGTGTGTGTGTGTGTGCGCGCATGCATGCTTTTTTTCTCTGAAATAGATCTTTATTGTAGGCTCTCCGGGCAGATGTGAATGGCTCCTTGAGCCTCTACTGTGCAGGGTTCAGGCAGGGCCCATGGCCTGGGTTGCCATCCCTCTCCTGCCAGCTCTCCAAGAGGCCAGCCCTTGGCCTCTCTTTGTACAGTCCTACAAATTCCTACTAGGGGATATATGTGAGATGAGATATTTCCCACACCAGCTCTTTACCCTAGAAACTAGCCCTTTCCCTCTATGTCTCTTCTCTGAGCACTTACTCATTTTCCCATTTTCAGTACAAAAAGTATGGAGGCTGAATGACAAGACAGCTATACCTCATGCCTCCTGCAAATGTGTTTTGTGTCAATTACACATGAATGTTATCCTGTATAACTTCCCCTTATCTGTGAGATTTTGGAGCAAATATATGTGAATCTCCACTTACTCCAGATCGTGACTTAGGCAGAATGAGTTAGGAAATCCAAGTTATAAAATCAGGAAGGAATTAAATATTTGGATGGAAGACCAGTAATAGGAAAAAAAATATTATCTGCAACAGAGCAAAACCACTTGATAAATGTTTCATTGAAGAGACCTCCCCCAGAAAAGTTTCTAGCCAGCCAGCGTCTGGGAAATGAAATTTGCTGTTCAGTGCCCATGGTTACTAATTTAACGTGTGTGAAAAGCCATGTCATCTTTTCACCTGATGTGCTGTCTACACTATTTTCATTTAGTGAATGCTAAAAATAGACAGATCAATAAATAAAATCATCTATAAGTGCATCCATAAGTTCCCTGACAGCCACAGTGTCTGTCTTTTTTAGTAAGTCCTTTCATTTCTCATGCACAAGTTGCACAATTCTTTGGCCATAGATTTCCCAGGAGTGTGGTAAAGAGGAGTGTGAACTATGAGAAGGGCACTCCCAGCTCTGCTACTAACTAGCTGTGTGACACTGGACATCTTACTCAACCTCTCTGACATGACATTGCATTTGGGAAGTGTGATCTACTGCTGACATTTGTAAGCAAATGAGTTAATATTCATCTGTAAACCCCTTAGCATAGTACCAGGCATGGAGTGCATGCTAAAACTAAGATTCATTTCTGCTCTGTTACCCAAGACTGCTCAGTTTGAGTGCCTTGTGCCAGTGGACACAGAGACAAGCAGAAATTCAAAGGTCCTCCCTCCTGTAATAACACACCTACTCCACCTGTCCACCTGAAGCAGGAATTTGTCTGCAGAGGTTCTGCCTGCCACTTTGAGCTATAGAGAACTCTGACTGCCCCAGGCCATAGGTGTTTAACTGGGGCCTTTGCTCAGCTTACAGAGGCTGTTTGTTATCTGCTGCACGCTACAGAGGGTCAGGAGATCTGGGGACATGGCATGGCTCAGGGAACCTGGAGGGCAGCAGGCAACAAAAGATAAACTCATAGCAGGTGGAAGGCACACAGAGTGACCTTGCTGAGTGCCTTTCACATTGGCATAGAGAGCCCTATGAGTGGCTAAATGGGACTGCAGCAAGTGAGTAGCTCTGTGCCTGGGTCTTAACTGAGAATAGGATGGAGAGAGTTGGAAATGTTCACCTACACCAATGCCTGTGAGTAACCCTTGCTCCAAACTTGCCAACAGGCACAACCATTGGCCCCATTCCAGCCCCCTGCTTAGTGGTACTTGGCTGAAAAGTGCTTTGTCAACAAAGCAGATCGTTGTTGACAGTGATGGAAACTAAGGCACCAACCAGGTCTCTCCCACTTATTTGCTGAGGGATCACATGTTGGTTCAATCCTTTTCATATTCAACAAATGTGTGTGAAAGTTTGTAATGTGTGTCAGGAACTGGGCTAGGGTCTCCAGCAGGGAATAAGAGACTCTTCTGTTCCTCCTGGAGCTCGTTGGTCTAAAGAAGAGGATAGATGAGTCACCCAGGAAATTGGAATACATGGTAATAAGCCCCCTGGTGGGACAAGGAAAGAATCCTTGGGGTACTGGGAAGGTGTGTATATCTAGATCTGGAGGGGTCAGGATAGACTACCTACTCTCCGTGGGTCTCCATTTCTTTGTGTATAAATGTGAGAATATATGGAAGAATGACTTGCATGCAACAGTCAGATGGAAACTGTTTTTTCATCTTCCAACAACAGCAATAAAAATGTAAAAATGCCCAAAGAACATACTGCAAGTTACTCCAGGTACCTATAAACTGTGCTGTTCTGGTTTTTATTGTTGTTGTTGTTGTTTGAGACGGAGTCTCACTCTGTCACCCAGGCTGGAGTCCAATGGTGCAATCCTGGCTCACTGCAACATTTGCACCCCAGGTTCAAGGGATTCTCCTGCCTCAGCCTCCCTCGTAGCTGAGATTACAGGCACGCACCACCATGCCCAGCTAATTTTTGTATTTTTAGTAGAGATGGGGTTTCACCACGTTGGCCAGGCTGGTCTCAAACTCCTGACCTCAGGTGATCCACCTGCCTCAGCTTCCCAAAGTGCTGGGATTACAGGCGTGAGCCACTCTGCCAGGTCTTTTTCCCTTTTTTGAGATGGAGTCTTGTTCTGTTGCCCAGGCTGGAGTGCAGTGGTGTGATCTTGGCTCACTGCAACCCTGCCTCCTGGGTTCAAGCAATTCCCCCCACTTCAACCTCCTGAGCAGCTGGAACTACAGGCTCCCACCACCATACCCGGCTAATTTTTGTATTTTTTAGTAAAGACAGAGTTTCACCATGTTGGCCAGATTGGTCTCGAGCTCCTGACCTCAGGTGATCCACCTGCCTCAGCCTCCCAAAGTGCTGGGATTACAGGTGTGAGCCACCCTGCTCTGTTTTTTAGGGCAGGGGTGGGGTTGTTATTTAGGCAAAAACTGTCCAGAGAAGCCCACCTTGTTCTGGTTACCATTTATCAATTCTCAGGGCTGTGACTAAGACATCTCTGCACTGGGGGCATAGCAGTGGGTTGTATTGCCTCCTCACCCAATCCTCTTAGCTCCAGCCAACCCCACTCAACATGACCCATGGAGTCAGCCTGTCTGGGATCAAATCCAGCCTTCACCAATCATTTCACTCTGAGATCTTAGAAAAGTTACCTAACACTTCTGGTCCTCAGTTTCCTTAGCTGTAAAATGGTATAATTATACTAGAGCCTGCCTCATAGAATTGTTTTGCGTACATGTGTTAGCATGTGTAAAACACTTAGAAAAAATACCTATTAGGTAAGCATCACCTATACCTATCAGCTATCATCACCATGGCAATTGTCTTCATATAATTATCACCGAGAAGTTCATTATTATGATGCCTACAGTCCCTCAGCGGGAGCATCTACGCATGACATCCCTGTGGGACGTTGCGTGGCATCATTAAGAGATTGGACTGGACTCCAACCCAGGTTCCACTGTCCCTGGCTGTGTAACCTCTTTGAGCCTCAATCTCCTCATCTGCAAAATGGACTCATAAGATTTCCTATAGCACAGTGTTGTGGTAGGATTGAATAAGCTCCTATATGGAAATCAGTCAGCACAGTGCATGGGGAAAAAAAGGAACTTTTGGAAAATAGAGTGGCTATACTATAATTACGTTAACGCAGAGGAAACAAATGTTGTGCACTGTGAATCCAACAGTAATCACTTCTGTAAGGTGGGGTAACAGACTTCATAGAAGTGAGAAATAAGTCTTTTTACTGCTGCCTCTGCAGAGGATTGAATCATTTTAAGCTTCTACCAGTTCTTTGTGCTGCTGGAAGTTACACCTGAAGTCGATGGCCCATTGTTTAGCAGAGCACATTAATTAGTCTGTGTAAATTCAAAAGTAGGCTCAGCCTGGGAAAGGAAAGAACTAAATTGCTCTGAACCTTAGAGTGCAGTAGCTGAATTTCCCTGCTCTGAACCTTAGAGTGCAGTAGCTGAATTTGGAGTGATGAGTGAAGGGAACTCAGGTGACTTGGGAGAGAACAAAAGGGAGCCTATAAGCTTGGGGGTGGCCTGTTGGTGGGGTGGCTGGAGGACTTTTAGAACAGAAATGTCTAAGAGGTATTATATGGGAGTTTGTGTTGATTCATCATAAACTTCCCACGTAACACTAAAATTACAGCAAAAGCCGCTCCACACACAATTCCACAAATTAGTGATTTCAGGGGCATAAAATACTGATAAAAGGCGTGTTTCATTACAGGATGAAGATTCAGAAGAGCAGTGGAATATATAGGATGCTTAGTCTGTATTGACCCACTTCAATAAAAGCAAGAACTCTGACGATTTCAGGGGAAGAGTAAGGTAACTTCTGCCTGCCTCAACTCTGAGCATCCTTAGGGTGGAATGTCTATTCATTGTGGAGCTCCAACGATTTCATCTGAAGGATGCTCAGATATCATCTGGCTTGTGAAATCAGCATTGTTGTCCAAACCCCTACTTGGCATCTCTGCTTGCACGTCTAGTGGTCTTTCATGTGTAACACAGCCGAAAAGAATTCTTGCTTCTTCCCCTTGAATCTGACCTTCCCCAGGGCATGCCTATGTCATGCTAAGCAGCATTCCCATTCACTCAATGGCTCAGGCCCCTAACCCAGGAGTTTTCCTTGATGACTCTTCTGCACTGCTCCCAAGCCCATCAGTAAATCCTATCAACTCTATACTCAAACAATTCTCAAATCTGTCCACATCTGCAATAGACCCTCTGCCCCTTATCCTCCTGGCACCATCCTAGCTCAAGGCACAAGGCTCTCTCACCTGGGCAGGGGCCTCCTAAACTGAGCTTCCATTCTTCTCCCACCCCTCTCTTCCATCCCTCACCCCAACTCTGAGACATGGTGAGCTAACCCAAGTCATCTTTAAAAAACTATAAAGTAGGAATCTTGATGTTCCTCCCCTGCTTCAAACCCAAGAGTTTAGAGTAAAAGCCCAATGTACTCTATCATTGCTTATGGAAATTGATTCTGCCTAGCCCTCTGAGCATACCTTTGGCCACCGCTGCACCCTGTCTCCACTCTACTCCAATGCCCTTCCTTCTCTTCTTAAACATTCCAAGCTCAGGGCCACCTTAGAGCCATGACCGCAGCCACTACCTGTCCATGAACGCTCGCTCTCCAACCACTCAATGGAAAGGAGTCACTTGTAGCCCAGCACACTGTTTCAATTCTCACGCCTCGCACTGCCACCATTGGATAATTATCTTCCTGACTTATTTGTTTGTTTGTCATCCAGTCCCCTAGTGGGCAGAGCTCCGGCTCCTTGCATCTCCATCAGTGCTGTATCCAGCACCTCCGCCACCACCTGGTGGACAGTGGTGCTCAACACGTATTCGTTAAATAGATGAGCAGCTGCCTTTCTGGGTTTTATTATCATTACTCCACAGGTTCCTGTGACTCTCTGGAAACATCAAGTGACAGCTGGAGATCCAGCACCAGATGAGATGGCTGCAGCTTCAGCAGATCCAAATTCTGAAACCAAGGCAGGCGTGCTAGTTATTAAATCAGGACAGTGCCCAACAGGACATCAATCACAGCTCTGAGTTCATATTGAGCTTAAGATGACACCCATCTAAGCATAGATTCTACCCACAAATACATAAACGTTTAAAGTTATTGAAAATCAGAAGCTCCAGTCTCGATCTTCATGGAACATCCCGGCTGCTCCTCAACTTGGGGCCCTATGCTCAAGCTAGAGCTCGGTCACAGCATTAACTCATTAAAGCATGGACACCAACACAAAAGGGCCACTGAATCTACTGGAAAGCCCTCAAATATGTCGCGGTTTTGTAGGCTCCATGACTCTCTTTACGGTAACAGTTAAGAGGGAGCCAGGCATGGAAGCTCCGTCAGTCTCTGGGACACCGTCCCAAGGCATCCTTGCATGGAGCCAGCATATCTTGGCATGGCCACCAAGTTGAATTCTCAGACACGTGGGAAACTGTAGATGAAGGAGGTTGCCTGCTGCCTTTCCCCAGCTTCATTCTACTAAAAAAAGTGGGGAGCAGACCCCAAATTTAGCTATGACATCAGCCAAAATTAAGTTTGTAGAGCAGTTGAGTTCAGCCAAAACTCAT
This sequence comes from Papio anubis, assembly GCF_008728515.1. Taxonomy (NCBI): domain Eukaryota; kingdom Metazoa; phylum Chordata; class Mammalia; order Primates; family Cercopithecidae; genus Papio; species Papio anubis. The sequence goes on along the minus strand of NC_044982.1, from coordinate 101,072,696 downwards.
AATGATGGAAATAGGCAGTGCTCTGCCTCCTTCAAGAATGACTATCTGTTCATCAGTACCTTGTTTGGGTCCCCTCCTCGAACAAGACTAATCCAGGACCTCCTGTCAAAGGGACCAGAGCAAAAATCTCCAAGTATAAATGGACTCACTCTCAGATGAGCTAAGGAAATAGGAAGAAAGTCCCTTATTTCCCTCTCTCTTTAATTCTACTTACCTTACCTTTATTTTTCCTCATCGTACATGAGTTAATAACTGTTCTCTTTTTTCCAAGATTATAAAGCTTCCACTCAAGCTTTTATCTCATTTTTTTCCATCTACTTTTTGGATGTGGACCCATCTAGTACCCATCTGTCTTCAGTACTATAAACCCCTCTTGCCCACTGACTCCTCACCTGCAGAATAAAGTTTTCCCCCATCCTTATTTTTTGAGGCAGAGTTTCGCTCTCTCGCCCAGGCTGGAGTGCAGTGGTGCCATCTCAGCTCACAGCAACCTCCGCCTCCCAGGTTCAAGGGATTCTCCTGCCACAGCCTCCCTAGTAGCTGAGATTATGGGCATGTGCCACCACACCTGGCTAATTTTTATATTTTTAGTAGAGATGGTGTTTTGCCATGTTGGCCAGGCTGGTCTTGAACTCCTGGCCTCAAAGGATCTGCCTACCTTGGCCTCCCAAAGTGCTGGGATTTCAGGTGTGAGTCACCACACCTGGCCTCCCGCATCCTAATCAAAGTATTTCTTTGACACTTCCTCCTCTAGAAATTACTCCCTTGTCTGCCTTCATCACCAGACTCTGATGGGTAGTCTAAGCAGCATGCCATGTCATTCTTCTGCTCCCCAATCATTTCTCAAGCCTCATTTCACTCTCACTTCTACCACTTCACCCCCCTGATTTTATCTGTTATAAAGTCACAGCAATCTCTGATGCCCAGGCCCAGCTGCCTTTTCCTAGTCCTCATTCAACACAGGTGAAGTTCAAATCCTTCAAGTCTGACTAATGCTTACCTGGCCTCTCTGATCATTAGCAACCTTGCACCTGATGGGATGGGATACTCACTTATCTCGACAGACATAGGTATGATCAGGATTCTGAAATTCCAGGAAGCCCAGGGCATATGGGTACTTATCACAATGTGGTATATGACTTCACTGTGCATGGCCATCTCCCTCTGAAGCAGAGACCACGTTTGAATCCACCTTGTAAACCTGATGCATAGCCTACACTTGGCATTAAGTTTAGAGACTATCATTAAACTGTTGACCATCATTAAAAGAAGAACATATGCCACCGACTCCTAAAAAACTCAAGCTAGCTATGTGGGTAGATTTCCAAAGAATCTGGAGACACTCCTTCTAGGGAGATTTTTTAAAGTCACATTTAATTGATGCCTTAGCTAATAACTTTTTTAAATGAACAAATATTTTTTGAGCACCCACTTTTCTGGGCACTGTAGTATTAGCAGGTTTGCACACTGGCATACCAGCTATAGCAGGAGGTGGGGTGGGAGAGGGGAAAGTTAATCAGGCAGGAAGTAAGTCAGGTCTGAAGTGGGCTGCAGTGGCAGGGCCAATTCCTGAGGGTGCAGTCTGTCCCCTAAAAGCTCCTGCTTTCTGAGATGCAGCAGGTCCTGCCCAGGGCATGCCCAGATGGGCTAAGCAATAGATGGACACTGGTGTGTTGGTGAGAGCACCAGGCTTCCCTTTGGCCTAGCCATTAACCCTGCTTCAATCCACCTGTAACTGCTTCTTCCCAACCCCATTGCAAGGAAAGAGATTAGCAGGTGCTCAGACTTCTTTCCCGTGCTGTATTTCCTTGATTCCAGCTACCTTTGCTTCCAGGAGCATGCCAGAGAAGTGGGCCACACATGCCTGAGTGGGCTTCCAGAGCTGGCATCCATTGTCCCTTTCTCAGCCCGGCAGATAGGAAAGGCCAGCACCCAGGGATCCTGGAATGCACATGGCATCTTGGCAGCCATCTCTAACAGATGACCAACAAACAGCTTGCTTGGGCTGTAGGAAGTGACACAAACCTAATTGCACTCATTGGTTTCAACTACAATGCTCCTCCCAGACCCAGCTTTTTTCTCCCTTCCCTGTTGCCATCAGATCTTGATCCCTAATATCATCTCTTTATGCTTGTCTTGCCTGCACATATGTTTGGGCTCTTTCTGCATCATCTGCTCTGCTGTCTAAAGACCTTTCCTTCCTCCAGGACTTCATCTTCAGCAGACAAGAGCTCAGGAACTCAGAAGAGGAGAGGAAGAGGATATATTTCTTCTGCCTGACCATCTTTGGCCCCATCCGTGCTCACCCCCAGAAAGACACTAAAGACCCTGTTTGTTAGAAAAAGAGGAGGAGAGGTGTTGAAACCACAGCATGGGCTTTACTGTCACCGCTGAGGGCTGCTAGAGAGAAAACATGGCTATCACTTGGCCTCAAAAGCTGCAGACTTAGATAATCTCACGACCAATCTCTCCACCCCTTCATCTTTCCTGTAGCTATTTCCTTGAATTCCTTCCAGCTGGTTGACTCCTCTCCAGTTTGTGCCCCTCCTCTGCCTGGAGCCCAGATCAGTGGGTTGGCCAGAAATGCCTCGCTCTGAATTGTCTGTGGCCTTTTACAGCCAGCTTGAATCTCTACTGCCATGCCCCACCCAATGGGTTCCAAGGAGGCTGCCTGCTTAAAAGCCAGAGCAAGAGGTCGGGATACATGGGTACTGCCTCCCAACCCTCACTCTGACCTTGAGAAAGTCACGGGGTCACACTTGGTTAACCCTCTGTAGGACATAGGAGATTAGAGGCTTCATCCAGAATCCCGTTAACATTTCTGGACTGTGCAGCTCAGAATCCCCAGCCCTAAAATATGGCAAGGCTCTGGCCAGAAGAGCCCTTTGGGGAACAACATTATGTGAATGTTGGCAACACCTTGAAGTTACCTGAAAAAAGGTAATGACCTCTGCATTCAACGATGTTGCATCTTGAAGTCTGAAGCAATAATATTTCAGAAGGAGATAGCTTTCCACAGTCAGCTCTCTGTTACAAGATAGCTGTCCCTCAGGAGAATCCACTGGATACTGGCTTGGGGGAATCCACTGGATACCTGCAGCCCTCATCAGAGGTAGCAATGCAGTGACAGACATACTATCTCTGATGAGGGCTGCCACTGAGCCATCTCCCTTGTTCAGCTTAACCACCACGAGTACCTAAATACCTGTGCTGTTTTTCACAAGAATGGAAAAATAAAACAATCCAAGTTTTCAAACACAGGGGACTAGTCAAATAAATCTGGTATGTCCACACAGTAGAGCATGATACAGTCATTAAAAGTCAAGCCATGACCCTCTGTTTAAGACTGTGGGGAACCTCATTCTCATATACAGACAGTCCCCCACTTATGATGGTTCGACTTGGGACTTTTCAACTTCACTATGGTGTAAAATTATTCTGTTTTTCACTTTCAGTATGGTATTCCATAAATTACATGAGATATTCAGTACTTTATTATAAAGTACGCTTTGTGTTAGATGATTTTGCCCAACTGTAGGCTAATGTCAGTGTTCTGAGCACATTTAAGGTAGGCTAGTCTAAGCTATGATGGTCGGTAAGTTAGGTGTATTAAGTGCATTTTCAACTTGTGATATTTTCAACTTTTCATGGATTTGTCAGGACATAGCCCCATGGTAAATTGAGGAGCATCTGCATTACTCTTGGGATACACATTGGTATCACCCCATATGGTCAATATCTACAAAATAGATATACCAAATAGTTTATGGGGGTCATACGGCTTTATGTTAATATTATATTTAGGTTCAACCACATTTATTTAGTTTCAATATATTTAGGATCAATCCATTTCCGTGATTTATAACAGCAAACTATTGTGAAGAAATTAAATAAATTTGAGTACATCCATACAACGGGATAGTATGGATCTCTAAAACAACAATGAGGGAGTTCTCTAAGAGCTCCAAGAAACTGGGGTGGGGAAGGGATTATCCTAAAAAGTGCACAATAGTATGTATGATATAGCTGCAGTTGTACAAAATAGAGAAAAATAAACACATATAATTATATTTGTTTGTATATAATTTGCTTAGATATAATTCATAAGGACACTCAATAACAGAGGTTACTTGTGTGGTAATGGTAGTGGTGCTAAGAACAACTCGCCGATGAGGAACAGGTGCAAAAAGGGGAGTGCTCCCATTTTATAGACAGATAGATCAATCCATAGCAGTAATTTGGATAAATAATAATGATAATACTTCAATAAAGTTTATATATATTATATATGTTTAGTTTATATATTATATATTTACTATTATATATAAGCATCATTGAGCTCATATATGCAAACTTTTTTATATATTTATTATTATATAACTTATTTTGTGTATATATATACAAACTTTATTGAGACATTATTTTACATACCATAACATTTACCTATTTTAAAGTACAATTCAACAACTTTTAGTAAATCTACTGAATGGTGTAGTCATCAGGATAAACCAGTTTTAAAACATTCATCACCCCAACAAGAACCCTGGGTCCATTTATAGTTAATCCTTGCTTCCAACCCCAGCCTCAGGCAGCCACTAATAGAATTTCTGTCTCTCCATATTTGCCTCTTCTTGACATTTGCACACCAATGGCACCATAGAAAAGGGGATGTTTTGTGTCCAGCTACTTAGCATGTTTCTTTGAGATTTATTCATGTTGTAGCATATATAAGTGCTTCATTCCTTTTTATTGCTGAGTAGTAATCCATTCTATGGTTACACCCCATTTTCTTTCTCCATTAACCAGTCAATAAATACTGCGTTTTTCTGCTCCTTGACCATTATGAAAAATGCTGCTATGAATATTTCTGTGCAAGTTTGTGTGTGTGTATATGTGTGTATTTTTTTAACCATGTGGTAAATATATCACTTTCACAAAAATTTTTAACGTTGCAAAAGATCAGTTAAATTGCAAATGCAATCATATTAAAAAAGAGGTAGCAAAGTAATGTGTATGTGCATGTGCACATGGAATGATTTGATTCTGACAAATAAATAAGTACATAAAAAAGATTAGAAGGCAGAAAGCTGAAATGTTAACAGTGTTGTCTCTGGGTGATGGGATGGTGGATAATTTATGTGTTTGTGTGCTTTTCTGTATTTCACTGAATTTTCTACTGTGAATATAAATTACTTTTGTAATCAGAAAAAAGCACAATGTTATTCAAAGAAAAAAATATCCTTCCTATTCAAGTTCTCCAGGGTCTTTACCTTTCTGTTACAGAGAGATATTCTCACAATAGTCCACAAATGGGGAGCCGGGCAGGGGCAGCCCCTCTCTCTCCTTTATGATGCTGGTCACGGCACCCAGAAAGCTGCAGATCCCCAGTAAATACCAGTCAATTGTGGAGACCTCGAGATCAGTCTCTATGGCAACTGGGTGGGCCTGTAAGAGCATTGACCCAGTGTGGAGATGGTCCAGCAGGAAAAACCTCCACAGTTGTGTACCTCAGGCAGCCGAAGGTCACCAAAGGACCGTGGTGTTTAGTTACCGGGCAGTGAAGTCAGGATTTCCAAGGCTTGAAGGCAGCTTTCTAAACAATGGAAACTTTAAAGTCTTAACTGATCATTTTGATTATGCCATTCCTTGAACTGCCATTTTTATTTAAACATCTGCAGATCAATATCATGATTCAGTATTTTTAAGAACTCCATTAGGCCTGGCAAGGTGGCTCATGCATGTAATCCCAGCACTTTTGGAGGTTGAAGCAGGCAGATCACTTGAGATCAGGAGTTCGAGACCAGCCTGGCACACATGGTGAAACCCCATCTCTACTAAAAATACAAAAATCTGCCAGGCGTGGTTGCGGGCGCCTGTAATCTCAGCTACTTGGGAGGCTGAGGCATGAGAATTGCTTAAGCCCGGGAGGCGGAGGTTGCAGTGAGTCGAGATCGCACCACTGCAATCCAGCCTGGATGACAGAGCAAAACTGTCTAAAAAATAATACAACAACAAAAACAAAAAAACAAAAACAAAAACAAAACTCCACTTGAGAACTAGGTGTCTTTCCTCTGTGTTTACCTCTCCCATAATTTCATCATATTGCTTCATAATTACTCACTTATCTGTACCAAGCCTATTCCTTACATTTGAAGGACTGGGAACAAGGGAATAATTAGAAGCCCACATTTCATATGTCTAAAACTTGGAAGTTATAAATCAAGCTAACACACTAATACATAAGGCATGTCCTATCCTCCTGCCTTGCAAAATTGATCTTCAGAATGACCTGAAGGGCCAGGTCTGACTTCTGGTGTCTCTGGTTCCTCGGATTTGCCAGTGGAGACACAGAGTGCTAAGGAGTTGGCCCCTGGCCTGTTCCCTTCTCTTCCACCCCCGTCTTCCATCCCGCAGTGAAAGGGGTCTTGCGTACATATATGTGCACACGGAGCCTGCAACTCCATTTTCCTCTAACGGTCCCACCCTCACACTCTGGATGTTCCCACTGCCCCCACACAGTAATCCTTTGGCCAACTCTTGCAGCGTAGCCAATACCTGCAGCGTACCCCACCCTTAGAAAAGATGAATGAAGAGACCCACACATGTTCTGGAGGCAAGCTGAGAGCTGTTTGGGTAAGGAATTCTGGTTTAGGAAATGAAACATTGTCTAGAAGGGAGGTGGGGTGCAGGTTCCAGATGGTACTTTCTCATGGCCCTAGGACTCTTGGCATCTAAAAGAGGGCCCTAAAAAGTGGGGAGGTCCTCTCTTACCCAAGACTAGTGAATACTGGACTGTATTCTCTCTAGACTGGGGTTTCTCAATGTTGATATTGTTAGCATTTGGGGCTGAATAATTCTTTGTTGTGGGGAGCTGTCAGAAGCACCCATCTTCAGTTGTCACAACCAAAAATGTCTCCACACATGTCCCCTAGGGACAAGATACCCCAATTGAAAACCACTGCAGGAGACAATAAAGCTCTTGACAACAGGAAATACAACTGACTCACTTAGTAGCAGAGTGCGTGGCACAGAGTAGATGCCCCAAATATGTTTGAAGAATGAGTCAATGAAGCAACATTTGCTCATGATCTCAGAGGTATTCCTTGAAAGACCCTATTCCAGCCGGTTTATGAAATAATCCCACAGAAGAGCAGTTCTTACTCCCTAGGGTATAAATGATGAACAGGAAGAGGCATGAACACTGTCACCCACTTAGGACCTCATGATGAGACAGGTCCCTCTGCTGGGTGGTATGCTGGGTGCTACACAGAGTTAACCTAAGGAAGCTCCCTAGGCATTAAAGCATTTCATAGTCCCATCTTCCTATACCAAAGCTGCCCAGCTTAGGAGAAAGAGGAAGGAGGTGCCAGGGTGTCTAAACAAATAGGCACTCCCATAGGTCCTAGAGCACTGCAAGCCTCACGTGTTCCTTAAACAAGTCCAAATGTGATGCACAATGAGAGCTACAGTGCACATGAAGGGATGCCCAACCAACAAGGAGCTGTTATAAATCCTCTCATTCCCTGCCGTTCATGCCTCCTGCTCTCACCAGTGGGATTTTGTCAATCCCGTTCGTGCTGAGTCTCTCCAATCAACCAATAATGTTTACTGTTACATCAAGCCCATATTCTTCTCCAGAGCAAGCAAACAGCCCCCACCCTGTTTTCTTAATAATAGGTGAAGTCTTTCTTGTGTATATTCCACATTCCTAGCAACTGAACATGCATGGTTGTATCCAGTTTGCTTTAAGTCAACACCCGTGGGGCAGTCAGTGATGTTTGAATAAAGAAATGGAATTCTGACGGGCTCCTACACTTGGATCAAAGTGCATTACTGGTAGATTTTCCTGGCTCCAAGGGGACCCAGGTTTGATTTCAGAATCTGCTTGTGCCTGTTTTCTCTAGGACAGCAGGTCTCAAAATGGTCCAAAGGTCCCCGGTGGGCTCAAGATCCTTTCAGGAGATTTATATGTCAAAACTATTTTCCCAGCAATAGTAAGATAATGTATGCCTTTTTTCACTCTAGTGTCTCACAGGTATTATTCATGAAGTTGTCCAGTGGTTTCCAGACATGTGATGATGTCATCATCCTGACAGCTAAATGGAATGTGTGTGTATGCGTGAGCTTTTAAATTATACTCAGTTTTAATTTCAAATACACTGAATATGATGGATATAACTCACAGAAACAAACGTTATTTGGGGTTTCTATGACTTTTAAGTGTAAAGAGGTCCCAAGACCAAACACTTCGAGAACCTCTGCCCTAGAGTAACGGTGCTAGCCTAACTTCTACATCATAGCAAGTAGGGAGTGGAGGAAAAACACTTCAAAGACTTCTGAGAGGTAGAGTAAGTTAGTGAGGGTAAAAACATGTACATTTTCAGAGTTTTATAACAGGACTGTCACTGTGACATTTTAACTGCAAAGTGTTCTCCAGGTTCTTCAAGGTAGAAAAAAAAAACAGGTCTAGGAAACAAACAAAAGTATTGATATCTTCAACAAAAGCAATACCGCCTAAATACAATATTGCTTGTTTGGAGCTCTACTGATGATCTGATTTGCGGTTTAACTAGCCTCACCTCACCACCCCCAAACTGACCAAAAGTTGACTCCATGTGTTTGCATCTCCCAGAGTGTTGTCAAGGGTATGCCAAAACAATTAGAAGAGTGACTAAGAGTGTGTTTGTACCATGTGCAGAGATGGAAGAGAGAGCATGTAAAGCTTGTGATTTTAATTTTAACTACAATTTGGGGATTATCAGTGAATTTCAATTACCCATGCTATAGAATCAGGATATGATTATCAACATGAAGTATTCATTTTATCACTGACAAAAGTAAACAGATGAAAGAACCCATTCCCCCCAACTTTACCACCAATCCTTCAATCACTTTTTATTTAACCTTTTAACATTTCTTTACTTCTTTTATCCCCTCATATAATGTAGATGCTATCCCCTCGCCCCCTGCCAGGTACCAAGGCATTTTGAACACAATGGAATCATCCTTCCTATGCCCAGCCTATTCAGAAGAGGCATAGGACAATTGCATTCATCTTTCAGAGGGAACAAATGAGAGATGAAATTCACCTTCCCAGATCGACATGGCCAATTGGTGCCCAGGCCCAAACCAAGATGCTTCCCGCCCATGTCAGAGCAGGGGTCTTCCAAATCCCTGCTTGAACAGGCACAGGCTGGAAACACTCACAGGGGTGGAAAGAGTTACTGAAGGGTGTGCCAGAGTCCCTTTAAGGAAAAGAGATAACTCCTGCTTTGTGCAAATGTCATTTCTAGAAATTGCATCCCCCAACTCACATATTGAAGGACATGAATTTTCTTGATTAAAATAATGATAATAGCAATAATAATAATAATAGATAGCTCAAGTAGAGCTCAATAGCATGTGACTAATGAGAAAAGTTTTACCAGTTCAAGGTTCGGGCAGCTAAATAATGGCCATAAACTATCGTGTGAAGCCAGGCGACTTCTCTACAGCCTGCTTATATCTTCTGTGCTATAAATAATTCAGAGTTTTCTTTTTTCTTAAATATCACAGAACCAAGTCAGAATCTTTATGTGAAGGATTCTGCTGTGTCCCTCTCTCCCTCCTCCCCTCCCTCCCTAGCCAGCCCAGGCAACTCCCTAGAGAACGACCCCTCAAGCTTTAACATTTATTCTTTGACATTTCAGACTATTTGTTAGGCAGAGCTGCCTTCTTGAGATCAAAGTCAGAAAATCTTGCCAAGAACTTCCGCTTGACCTTGTCCAAGTGTGACAGAGAGGGTCTATTAACCCCTAAGCATCTGCTTCCATCCTCATCCAGAGAAATCCACTGATCCTCATCCAAAAAGGCAGCCATCTCTCTCACTCTGTTCACCTGATACACAACACATTCAGAAGAGAGAGAAGGACAAGGAACCAAAAGATGTCCTTCACTAAGAGACAATAGTGACTCATAGGGACATGGCATTTAGGGTATCTGTCCAGGCAGGGTCTTTTACATGAGGATCAGTAAACTCTACTAGCTACTCAGAGACAAATATGGAACAAGGAAAGGTAACTTACCCCATGTCACTCTGCAAGTGGTAGAGTTGAGACTGGCATCCAGGTCTTCATTGCTGTGTGCTACCACTAGATGATGTCACCTCCACCAGCCTGGGCAGATGTCCAGGTTAAATGCTGAGGTCTCAAGCTCTTATGTGAAATGACTTACCATTTTCTTCTGAGATATCACAGTGAAGGTTTCCTGATCTTCACAAGAGTGGCTATCCATCAGCAACCAGAATTTTTTCTGACTCTATGTAGAAGGCAGAAGTGAGGGCTGAGCCTACAGCTGGGTAGCGTGCTGGGTGTGGTGGTTTCTTGATATAAGAAGGTGGGTGGTTGATGAACACATTCTGCTTGATTCTTCTTTAAAAGCTTCTGATCACACCATAACCCAGTGTTTTCTAACATGTGTGTGCTGAGTCTATTAATAGGTGTTAAGCGAAGAATGTTTTGTGTTTAATTAGAATTGGAAAGTGGTAGAATAAAGTTTGTTTACAGCAGGACTTCTTGGAGCCTTTGATATCCTAAAGCAAACTGTGAATCTATAAGAGCTGGCCATACTGTGCAACATTCTCCAAAGTTCTCTGATGGATCCTTGGCATACCATGAGACTAAAGGGAAACATTGCTGCAATCAATAAAAAGGGGAGCACTTGATCCTTACAACATCATTTTTCTAGTAACTGGAAGAAGAGAAAAAGATTTTTCTGCAAGTTGGGGATTTCAAATTAAGGGAGAACCATATTGCAGGCCCTGAAGCTCTGCCCAGAAAACTGACCAATTTATGCAGGGTAACAGTTGGTCAAGTGATTGACCCAATAAAATTATTAAGATGGCCAAAGACACCATCCTGAAAATGCACAGTGGGGTTACTCTGGTCTTCTTAATGACTAGGTTGGCCATTTGGTATCAGAGGTACTGTGCAACAATCTCCTGTTATGGTAGCAAGAAATGCCAAATTGATAGCCATAAAGATTGAACAATCCTCTGAGTCATTTAAACATGAACTTAGAATTTAAATTCTCCCAAGAAGGACATTCTCAGAATATGTTCTATATTGGTGGTGCCTCCCCTGCAGCCCACTGGCAGTGGGAGGGAACAGACTCAAGTTCTCCCTGGCCAGCTCTATATCTGGCTCCCTCTGAAGCAAAAGGCCTCAGTGAGGAGCTATGGTCCCCGGATGGGGACAACCAGAGAGCATCACAGATCCTGGCTGTGCCCTCCTGGCCAGGGTGAGCTGTCAGAGACTAGCACTCATGACAGAAGTTGTTTGAGATTTACTCTCAGGTTCTCTGCCATGTGAATTTTCTTTCAGAATTAACAGCAAGAGCATCCAGAGGTTCTGACAGAATATAATTAATAGGCTAGATTTAGTTAGTATCTAGCCAGTACTCTGGAATGTTCCTACTGTCACTCTTCCCTTGACTTTGGCAGCAAGAGGGCAGAGCTTGGAGACTGCCTGTCTGCCTCACTGCTGAGAAAGACTGGAAATTAGCCTTTGTAGGTGCAGGGGTCCCCTGTGTCACAGAGGCTAAACCCTTTCAGCTTAAAACTAGAGGACCCTCCATGTCACGAGGTCCCGACACGCTCCTGAACCTAGCTGTGAGAGGTAAATATTTCCCTAGGCCTGAGCAGCTGCTAGGGACCATGTCACAGGCTCTGTAGATCAGCCCCATCCCTGGAAGAGCACATGTGCTCTCCACAGCTCCACACCCTCTCTTCTTATGAGAAGTGCATTTTTGAAGGTCAGGATTTCATGACTTTTGGCCAAAGGCTATTGCAAGCCTTGCAGAGTAAAGAATACCACAATGTGATTTTTAAACGACATTACGGGGTCCCAAACAGACTGAAGGTAGTGTGAGCTTTGGAGTGAGAAAGTAAGTGGTCTATCAGAACTCTGTAACAGAGGTATCACCAGGCCATATTAGACAGCAGTGAAGTCACTGTCCCCTTTACCAGGGCTAAGTCCTTGTCCTTCTCACTGCAGAATGAACTTGAGGGCAAGGGAGGGGAGAATGTGTCTTTTTCAGGGAAATAGGACACTTGCTTCAGTGAGGTCTCCAAAGGCAGAGCTAGGCTTCATTGTGCTACCATGGTAACAGCACAAAAGTGGCAGAAACTGAGGCAAAGACAGCCATGAAGACAAGCTGGTCATCATTGCAAGCCACCAAGGCCTCCAGCATTACTTACCAAAGCCAGGTTTGGTAGTGTTTTCTGAGCTGACATGAAGTTCTGTCATGTCATGATATATCTTCTTCTGGAAGAAGTCAGCGACTGCCACTCTGGAATGCATGCCTTTGGGCAACCTCACTCCTCGCCCTGCAAACCCTCTCCATAGCTGAGCAGGGGGTTTTGACCACCCCTCCGAACTCAGACATTACTTGACATTACTCTTAGGGTGTGAAGTGAGAACTGCTCAAGGGTTTTGGCTCTCAGAAAAGCCAAGCTCCATTCTTCTTGACTTATGCCAAAGGTGCCAGTCTCCACCCATAGGTAAATCAAAGTCAGGTTCATCTATTTAAGAGAGGCTTTGAGAGGATCCTATTGGCAGAGGGTCATGAGAAAATACCATGATCCTGAGAAGGCCAAGTGCCCATCTGGTCCCATGTGGAAGGCTCATGTATCTTGGTTTGAAAATCCCACCAGAGACCTCAGCTAAGATTTCTCTACAGCTTTGTTCTCTGGGTAACTTGTAACCCTGCCTTTTTCCTCCACCCCAGAGTTCCAAGTTCCTTCCCAGATACAACCCACACAGACCTGGGCTGGAGGCCTTTGACACCAAATCTGAGCCATCAGTACCTTCTACATCCCTGTGGGATCTTTGCTCCTCAGAAGTGCTCCTGTCTTTCTTGTTCCCTTCTCTCAAAGCAGAGCATGCCCCAGTCAAAGGTTTGCCTCTGATATCTTCCTTTTTCCCCTCTTTTTGTCAATCCTCACCATTCCTGGCCCAGGAGCATACGGCACATTTAAGCAATGCATTCACACCCACCCAGAAGTCAAGCATAATGAGGAGAGAAGATCTAGCTCTCTCAGGCACAAACACCCAGATACTTTGTGACAGAAGGAAAATGTGCCCAAAAGAAAAGGGGCAAAAATGCAGAGGGGTGTTAGACCTTATCGCCCATGCAGAAATCTCTTCCCTCATCAAGATTTAATTTCAAGGGAAACTGGGGTAACTCTATGGAAGTTTTATCCACTGAGTAGGAGAAATTGGAAAAAGAGTCCTACCCAAGAGGGCCTCAGAATCCTGATGGAATTTCAGAACCACCCAAAAAAGCAGACAAGGGACTTGTCTCTTGCCAGCACGTCTCCTTCAAATCACTTTTGGGTTCAAGTAGGGTTGAAGAAGGAGTCTTATTTAGCTCTGGATATATATTGTCAGATCTAGGCTGAGGTTTTCTTGGGAGGTGGGAAGTACAGGGGGTGGTAACAGTAGGATTTCTAAAGGCAAAATGCAGAACCAGAGCTATCCAAGGAATCCGGAGGCTGCAAGCAGCTTCACCCACATCAGCCAGCATTAAAGATTGGAAATGTGGTGGGTGGGGGAGAGCTGGGAGAGAGGAGGAGGAGAGCTCCAGGCCCTTGCTGGACAGTCCAAATGGAAGCAAGACTCCCCATTGTTCTCTACCTTCCTCCCGCCTCTGCTGTCACGCTTAAGAGTTTTCCCTGGGCCCTTCACAGAGAAGACTCCAAGCAGCCAGCATCGCCCCTCTCCCCCTCCTGTCTCTCCCTCCCTGCCACCTTCATTTTGCTCTTGCTTTCAGAGTCACGTTGGCAGCAATGTGCGAGTCTAGCCAGAGCACAGGAGTCAGTAAACCCTGAAGGAACAAAGGCTCCGGCTCTTTGCCTAATCCATGTCTGGCTCCGTGCAGAAAGCTATACAACAATGAAGTCGTCCTGCATTGATCTGCCCGCTCCTGAGCTTTCCCGTGGCATCCAACCCTCCCTTGCTGCCTCACCATTGTATTTGAGATGCTTGATCCTTTGCTTATGCCTGGGCTTGACCTGAGGGAAATGGGACGAGCTAGGGGATGTGTCACAGCCCAGTGCTGTGCTGCGGTCACACCTGTGGCTGGGGAGGTGGAGGTGAGGATGTGGCTGCTGAGAGCTTGGCTGCAGAAAGGGATTCCCACACAAAAGAAGAGACAGAGGTGGCTAGAAGTCAGATGCTTGACTTCCAAATTCAGCCTGCTTTGCGTTTGGTCTTTTTGGGGTGAGCATTGCATGGCTGAGCTTGGACGTGTCAGGAGGTCTTTGAGGTGGGTTGAAGAAAGGTTAAGTGATGGTGTGTAGTTAGACGAGGCCCTTTCTTCTACTACCTTCCTGTCTGAAGCTGCTCACCCTTGCCCAGACCTGGGCAGCCTAACCTGCTATCCTAAGGATCAGGTTGGTCTCATCCTTTCTTCTGCCACCTTCCTATCTGAAGCTGCTCACCCTTGCCTAGACCTGGGCAGCCTAACCTGCTATCCTAAGGATCAGGTTGGTCTCATCCAACAAGTCCTCCCCAATATCAAAGAGGCCATCATTGCTTGGGAATCTCACCAACTTTAAGACATGGGATTAATCTCAGATCTAAGCCCAACTGTGCTTTCATACACCCCAAGTCACTAAATGCTACAATGAGAGGAAAGAACATTGCAGATTTTTTTTCTAGTGTTTTAAAATCACCCTGTCCCAATGGTTCCAGAAGGAAGTCAGGGATGGTGCCCACCCCTGAAGACCCCTGAAAGACTTTTCTGTCTTAGGAGTGGAGTGGGGTTGGCGGGGAGCTATGATTGTGGAACACCTAGGGAGTAGAAGCAGAAGATGTGCTACCAGGAGCAGAAGATGTGCTACTTTAGGGGGCAGCAGAGTGGCCAAAAGCATTCTGAGGTGTCAGGCAGGCCCCCTGTCAGTCCTGGTTCTGCCAGTTTCAAGCTGTGAAAACCTGAGTTAGTTATTCAATCTTTCTGAGCTTCAGCTTCCTTGTGGGTAAAATGTGACTGGTTCTGAGTAAGTGCTTCATAAAATACATAGAATTATTACTATTAATGCCCCACAGCAAACCCATTCTTGGGAGCTTGGCAATCAGTTCCAGGACCTGGTCATGTAATGCTAGTAAAAGAGTCCAGCCTCTCCAGGGCATGTCCCTGGAATGTGTTAGATCAAATTTCACCTTGTTCTACAAGATCTTATTGGTACAGTTGAGTTTCTCATTATCTAAGCTTCAGAACCAGCACCTGTCAACCACCTCTCTAGAATGAAGATCCAGAGAGCATCTGGCAAGTACCCTGGGTTC
The DNA here is from genome assembly GCF_008728515.1 of Papio anubis. Taxonomy (NCBI): domain Eukaryota; kingdom Metazoa; phylum Chordata; class Mammalia; order Primates; family Cercopithecidae; genus Papio; species Papio anubis. Next base: position 101,057,373 of record NC_044982.1, on the reverse strand, counting down.
ATGAACTGAGTTAGCTGTCAATCTGTGCAGCAAAATCCTGCAGGACCAAAATGTAAGCTTAAGGTCTGAGAAAGCTACTGTGAAATCCTGTTGGTGAGATTCGAATGCAGGAGGTCAGGGAGCTGCAGGACTGGCTGGTTCCCTGAGCCACCCTAAACTGAAGCCAGTCCAAACTGGCATCTTTCTGGGCTGAGTTCAGCTCTCCGCATCTGCCCTATACCAGCTCTGACTTCCCTAGAGGCACCAACACTGGGGTAAATGCCATGAGACTCAACACCCAGCAGTAAAACATGGAAAACAGAGGCCTAGACTCCAACCTTAACCAGTTCCTCATTCTGCCCAGCAACCTTTCCGTAGATCCCCATAGTCTTCCATAGTCTCTTCCCCTGTCAGTTCAGATGTTCCAACTCTCCTTGGGTCTTCTCAGTAGTGGCACAAGGCCTTGCCTCATTCTTTATAGACAAATGGAAGCCACCAGAGAAGAATTCCCTTACTTTCTTGCCCTATCACCTTGAAAAGACATTCCGCATCCTTTCCTCTTTTTGCCTCCTTCTCTATGGGAAGAGCACTCCCTCCACAAGGCCAGTGCTATCCCCTCTTCCTGAGCTGTGGATACTTTTCCTTCCTATATTCTCAGAGGCCATTTTTATCTATTATCTCTTCTCCCATAAACTGATAGGCTCCAAGCATTAGAACAAAATGAAGCTCAAATCCCTCCTATATTAAAAATGAAAGTTCTCCCTTGAACCAGTGCATCTCCTCATGGTCCCCAGGACAGTCCCAACCCTTCAGGCATCCCTGTTCCAACTCTTTCTCCCTGGAACCCTTGAGAAGAGATAAATGCAGAGCTTGGTCCACCCCTCACCCAGGCCACTCTATAGAGCAGGAGATTCCATTTGGCATAAAGGGGTCTCAAATCAAACTAGACTTAAATAGAAGATAAAGTAAGTGAGGATACATAGAAAAGCACCAACCTAGCCTGATCAACTTCCTGTCAGACTGGAACATGAGCCCTTCTACATTACTTTACTTGTCTTGTCTCTACTTCCACAATGACTGAGCTCCAACAAGGATTACTGGGGCCCAGTGAAACATTCAGATTCACTCAGGACCCCTTTCCCAGCCCTCATTCTCCACTCTTGCTCCATCTGTCCTGCATACAGAGCCTCACAGTGTCCTCTCCTCCTGAAAGGAAGAGGGCAAGTTACAGGGAGCATTTTAATTCTTCTAGCTGTGTCAGTGCCAGGGTCCAAGGGTGCACAGATGTGCCAGTTCATCTAAGCATTTTACTCTTTGACTTCTCCCTCCTGGCAGCCCACATGAAACTTGCCATGAGAGTGTGGCTCACCTGAGTGTGTGTGTGGGTGTCTGTGCATGAAAGGGAGCGTGTCTCTGAGTGACAAGTGTGTTGACCTGTACACCCAAAGCCCCATCTTTCCTTGGGCAAGGTCACTTTCCCAGCATCCACAGGGAACATGCAAAACCACTCCATCTCAGGGACCACCCGACTGGCTTTGCTGGTGCCCCAAAGATAAAGGATCCCCAACCCTACTCCCAGACTCCCTTACACATCAGCTCTCAAGAGATTTCTGTGAGCCTTGGCTGCTCAGACAACAGAACATTCCCCAGCTACCAAAGGAGTGAGGGTCTCAGTGGCCCAAGTAGTGTCTGTAGAAGTCAGGTTTCAATCTTGCTTTCACCTCTCACACTGTGTGACCCTGGGTGAACCACTCAACCTCTCTGAGCCTCTACTTCTTTCTCAATACGATGAAAAGCACTTTAGTGTATGAGCCTAACCTATCTGGAAGACTCTCAATGAAAGCAACCAATGGAACAGATTGTGAACATCTTTGTAAACACAGAACTTAACTAAGAAGCTTATTTAAAAGAGTAACAGGAAAACAGGGAAAAATGCAGGTAACCTGGATTTTCTGTATTTTGAATGTTTTTGCAAAATTTCCAAATAAGAGGTCTGATTCAGTCATTTCATTAGAAAATAAAGTGTTTATTAAGAAACTATACACTGAACACTCCTATAAGTCTCTGTGGAAACACAACGCCCCATTGTCATAGCACAAGGTGAGGAAAATGGCAGAATAAAAGATGCTGTGATGGATGGAGCCTGGGAGGCTGGAAATGAGGTAATGATTTACAATAATTAAAAAACATCATCCTCAAGCTTACTCCTTAAAGCCACACTTGGGAGGAGGCCCTAGACCCAAAGCATCAGCAGGGCATAATGGGGAACAGCCTGACATGGAGCAATGGGGAGCAGGATGAGGAGAGCTGGAGGGGGCGAGATAAACACACACCTGGAGCCCTGGAGAGAATCTGAACTCCCAGGTGATACTCTGGAGGCTGCCCCAGATACTGGGCAAGAACTTGGAAAGCCTCATGTTTTTAAACCCCATGGAGGCGTTTGCAGAATCAGGCTGGGATCCTGACACAAAGAACCACTATCCACAGGACCCAAGAAATAAAACCCTTAAGTGGGAATCCAAACTCCCAGTTAAATTTGCCAAAGGCATAGACTCTATTCTCTACTAGTGTGCAACACCACCCCAAAACAATGGTGGGCTAAAACAACCACCTTTTTCCCCCAAAAGCCCCCCACAGGATGCTCCCAGTTTCATGCTCTCCACCATTAGGTGGGCAGCCTATGCTGACTTCACACAATGGAGGCCCCATGGACCAGGGGAGCTGGGAGCCAGACGTCTCCTCCACTAGTGAGTCAGCAAATACGGGAGAGTTTCAGGCCCTACAAATGTGCCTTTCCTACTGAAGAGGGGAAAGTCACCCCCTTCCGTCTCCTCAGTGGATCAAGTTGAAAATGGGGGAAGCAAGCCCCCTCTTTGGGAGAGGGTGGCCATGGAGTAAGGCATGAGTCAAAGCAAGCAAAGTAAACACACATATTGACCAGAGAACAGGAGGACACTTCCATTGGTGCCATGAGAGGGGCTGGAGGAGGCCAAGTTTTACTTCTCTTCCCCTTCAGTTCATCTTGACCTTGAAATGCTGATTCCATTGGGTTCCAAAAGTTCTCAGAGTCAAGAATAAGTGGAAGTAGGGGAAGAGAGCCAATCCCGGGATCATGGGCTGGCAGGAAGGGCCTCGGTCCCTGATTCCCTTGGTCCCTTGTGGTCCTAGTAGGATGGCCAGTTCATGGGTAAAACCTCCTGCAGCCAAAGCTTGTCAGAACTGCAGATCTAAGGGCCCAGGAAGAGCCTGGAGAAACTCTCCTCTGCAAGGAGTTTTATAATATCGCACTCACTGTGAGCCGTTCCAGAGAGAAGAGGAAGTAGGGGGCAAGTGTGTCCCAAAAAAAGGATGATTTTTCCACCGAAAATAAAAATAAAAACGTAAAGTGATTGGTTTCCATTCTTTCCTCTGAGACCTAACTTGGTGCCAATACTTGAGCCTGGCTCCCCCTCCTCTTACCGCGCCGTCTCCACCTCTGCTTAGGTGCTCTCTGTGACTCTTCCCCACTGGAGGTTGCAGGGCGACGAGGTCACTAAGAGGACAGCATGGTATCCTGGGAGAGCCAGGGAGACCCCACGCTTCCAAGCAGGGAAAGTGAGGCTGGAGCACGGCTGGACTTCATCAGGCTTTCTTTTGATGGTTAGGTTGTTTTTGTAAAGCAAGAGAATGGCTAGTGTATTTAAAAGATGCTCCTGGTGCACAGGTTTTTAATTCTCTTTATTGGCTCTAAAGATGGTGGCAGGAGCTGCCTCGTAGGCCGGAAAAAAAGGAGCACAGTGATGACTGGAGGGAAGGGGCAACCCTGCCAGTGGTGGATGGGGGAAAACACCCATCTGGTGGTGTTAAAGGGTGCTGGGGCACTGGTGGCTCATGCAGTTTCTACTTAGCATCCCTGGATCCAAAGAGAACAATGCCTAGAGCTTCCAACCTCTCAGAGGGCCCAGCCTACCAAGGTGACATCAAAACAAGGAGGCTTAAAAGGAGTTTTTAAAAGCCATGACGTCCTTTGCTGAAATAAACATTGACATCCTCAACATAGATGCCATGGTTAAGAGGCTTGGAATGTCCGGGAAGGCTTATTGGATTCAACATAATTTCTCTGAAACCTATAAAAAACAAAAAGAAAAAAAAAAACAGAAAAAAGCAAAATAAAGTAAAAACCAAAACCCCCAAAGAAGATCAAAACTAGGAGGGGAAACAAAGAGGGAGCTTGAAAGGGGAAGTACTGTCAGCAAAAGGGAAGGATAGGAGGAGGGGATTAACTTAAAACCCAGCATGGTCAGAGAAACTGGAAACACTCCATTTTGCTGCAGCCTCCACTGAACCGAGGAAGGGAAGGGAGCAAAACCTCTGGGCGCTTGGCCTTGGATTGTCATGGAAGAGGAGGAGAGGTCTCATCTAAGTGGGTCTCGGTCTGTAAGCATCTTTCTGAAAGGAGGAGCCCCTGATGATGAGCTGAGGGGTGTGTCGGAGAAGGGGTATGCACTGTAGGGTCACTAAGGGGCAATGGGATGGGAGGAGAAGGCTATGTTTCCCCAGAACTGATGTTCTTTAGGGATACCAGAGGGGCATTTCTAATTTTAGGAGCTAAAATTACATAGACCATTTCTGACCACGCCAGGAGGTGGGGGTGCTATACTCCCAAGCCTACAAGCTCTTTCTCATTGACCTTTCTGCCTCACACCACAGGTCTGTGGAAGGTTTAGAGAGTAACAGCTGATCTCTGACCCTTGCCATCCTTCCAAGACTTACAGGGGAGGAAAATACCCTGGAGGAGTAACACTGGTGACCCCCAGGCCACATGCTGTCTCGAGCAAGGAGGACTTCCACGACAGCTCATTTCCTTTCTGGTCATACAGCCATGGACTGAGTTAGGATGTCCTGAAAAGTGGGCGTTCCTAATAAAATCTCCAGAAAGATGTTGCTCAAACAACTACAGATTTAAAAAGTGTCTGTAAAGAGTGTGCGTGTGCATTTTCATGTGTATGTGTGTGTTTGCATGTGCACATACATGTATTTGTTTGCATGTGTGTGTCTGCATGTGTACACATGTGTGTTTTCATGTGGATGTGTTTGCATGTGTACACATGTGTGTTTGCATATGTGTTTGCATGTGTGTTTGTATGTGTATGTGTGTGTTTGCATGTGTGTGTATGCATGTGTGTATGTGTGAATATATGTATGTGTGCATGTGTGTGTGTGTGTTTGAATGTGTATGAGTGTGTGAATATGTGAACAGAGTAAGCCTATCTTTTTATGGAAGCTATGCTAAGGAATATAGAGGTCATAAGGGGCCTCTGGACATTGGGAATATGATGGGAAAAACTTGAAATGAAATTTGATTGCATTGAGACTTTCCTCTCCTCCTGCCCAGGACATGCTATGGACAAAACAGTATTGAGTCATTTGGGGTGCTGAGACCCCTTCCTCTGAAGGAGGTGGGGTCAGATTTGTGAAGAGAGAGGAAACCTTCCCTGCCTATGACACCATGTTTGGAGGGAGGCTCAGTTTCAAGGTGAGATGTTTCTGAGATAGCATCCCCACCCTGACCTCTGATAAAGGTTCTCTTGGGTATGAAGGAAAAGGGAAGGAAGGCCATTGGTCTGGGCAGCCTCCTGAGAAAGTTTGTGACACCACTGTTTCTTTCCAGGCCATAGTCCTCTCTTGCTTCTCCCATATCCCTTACATAGGCCCTATGAAGCTTCCTCCCCTGGAAGACAGTCTTTTAACTTAAGGGATTTTTTTAGTACCAAATCCCATACTGGGCACCTAGTCATACCTCACTCCATGAAATATATGGAGGCTTGATGAGTCTTAAGGTCTTAAGAACCAAAATTGGTTAGGGGAGGGATCTTTTACTGCATACAAAGACGTCAAAGGAGGTAACTCACCATGTGACCTTGGGTAAGACACTTCCCCACTCTGGACCTCAGGTTCCTCATATATATAGTGAGTTGATGGGACTAGATGATCTCTATTGTCCTTCAAGTTTAATATCCCATGATTGTCTATGTTTGAAAAGACCCCTGGCAGAAGAGGCAGACATGGGGGAATTAATGGTCAGTATTAAACCCCAAGTGCAAAAACATGGGAAAGTATTTTTCTTAAGTGCAAAATGCCAGAAACAGAAATCCAGGTGTTCTCAGCTCCTGTACCCACACTGCTGTGCCTGTAGGGGCAGCTGGTTTATTTTACGCATAAAATCTAGATCCTAGGAATCTCACCCTGGCATTATAGAAATGGCACAAGTTAGAGTCAGAGAAGAAAGATTCACCATCACCATGAAGTCTGTCCTGCACTTTTCCTAACATACTTGCCCCCATTTTCCTTCTTGGACCAAAATGTCTAAAAATTGTGCCCATCATTGCCATTAAGAGTGTCATTCCTGGGCCTAGAAGGATGTTTCTTCTGACTTGAGAGATAATCCTGGACCCAAGACTCTCTTTCTGGCTTCTAATATCCCATCAAAATTCAGCTAATTTTCAAGAGGAAAGCAATGTGACAAGGGAGGGATGATGAGGAGATGAGAGGAGGTGGTGGTGTTTGGTTCCTTAAAATCTTCCTTGCCATTATTAGGGCATAAACCACTGGAACAACAAAAGCTGTTGGCTCACTGAAGACTTGAAGACTACAACTTCTATAAAGAGATATCACTGTAGCTTCTGAGGGTGAAATCTCCTTTGGAGACCATGCAGTATTTGTGGGCCCTGGAAAGATCCGTGTCGGATCCATTAAAGACCAGGGCCAAGCCTGCCTAAGTCTCTGCCAAGGTTCCCGAAGCTGCCTTTGTGAACATGAGCCCTTTCCCATATGAGCCTGGATCTGAAGTTTGTTTTCTCTGGAACTCTTTCCCAGGTGGAGTCTTTCCAAGATTCTAAAAGCTGAAGCCTGATAGCATAAGAGGCACTGCTCCAAAATCCTCCATTCCTCCTCCTCTGTCTCAGAACAACCCCTGAGCAGAAAGTAAAAGGCATTTACTGGGGGAAGGGCAGGGGAGCCCAGAACCATAGTGGACACTGGTAAAGGGGTAAATGGGTAAAGAAAAGGCTGAAGAGGGCAAATCAAAGGCATTTCCAAAGAAGGCCTTTCCCACCAGGGGCCCACAGACCCTGCTACATCTAACCTTTTCCTCTGGCTGTCAACAGCTTTCCCCAAAACATTCAGCACAAAGGTACCTGTAGGCTCTCTGTAATTCAGAACATAGCTGGGTCTTCAGGGATCTTCTAAGAATACTTTCCCTGAGAAGCAAGCCAGAAGCTCTGGGATCTTTTTGGGAAAAGGAGGGACATTGTAAACAGAACTTAGGGGAGAAGGGGCACTGAGCACCCCTACGATTGGAAGAGAGGTTTTGAAGGCAATCCTATTGAGTCAAGAGCTGGTTAAATCTCTAAAGGCAAGTCCTTTATATTGACTGCAGCAAGGAAAGGTCGGTTCCCATGGTCTCGCCACATAAAAAGACATTCAAACCTGTTTTTCTGAGATTCTTGGAGATTCTAATTCTCTCTCCCCTGCTGGGGTTTCACCCCTGTGCTCTGGCCTTGGGATTCTGGAGCTACCAGCCCAGCACCTTCCAGGGAGAAGGTATTCCCTGCATCTTCTGCCTACACTCTTTCCACTTGACTGTGGATTCTCACAGACCTCTCCTTCTCCTTCTATCTCTGCTTCTACCTTTTGATATCTGACATGAGACTATTACCCAACTGCATAAAGTAGTCTAGGTTATGGTTTAGACAATAGTCCCAATACCAAGTGGAATTCTATAGAATCATTTTCAAACATTCCCTCTTCAAATGTATTCATTTATCATCTTCAAGTTGCTACGTCACAGTAACCCTTAGCACTGACATAGCACTGGTTGTGGAAAAAGGCATTTTGTACCCTAGCACGGGCTGAAATACACAGGAGTGCTGGCACTGGGGCCCTGAGTGGTAGACTAACAGGGAGCCAGAGGCAGAGGGCAATGCAATGGGAAGGGCATCCCACCCAAATCAGGGTGCCACACTTTCCACAACCTTCCCACCTTTCCCCCAAGAGGCAAGAAGAGGTGAGATGTTTTTCCACCCATTGCAGGCAGGCATGGAATGGAGCAGGGAGCCCCAAGCAATACCCAACTATGCCAATCCTACCATCAGACATATTGCTGATCGCCTTGGAATCCACAGATCTATATAAGGGAATGCCAGTGACAGGCATTGCCTACAGTTAGTTCTTTATCCCTCAACATCCCCAAAAGGTGAATAGTATTAACTCTACTTTACAAGGGAGAAAACTCTGCCTTTATAATATGGAAAACCAGCCCCAAGTTCACTTCGTGACAAAGTCTAAATTTGAATCCAGCTCTTCATACCTCCAAAGTCCTTGCAACTAACCACTTTGCAATATGGATCCCATTTGTGGAAAACCAATATCCAGGAAGGGGGTGAAATGGAGGTCAAGGTAGTAATGGTAAGGACATTCTCTGGGGGAAGCAGGGCTCTTAGTCTGGCCACTTCAATAAGAAAGGGCAGGGCTTTCTTACCTTATTAACAGCTTCCTTAGTTAGGAAGGTAAGCAGCACCATACCCTGCCATTCCCTCCTCTGGCCAACCCTGGTTTAATTCTACCCCTGGTGGCTTCACCCCCACCCTCACAATGACACTTCGCATGCACTGGGACCTTCCAGATAAGGAACCCCAAACCCTGTCTGGTCACGGACTCCTTCATTTTGATGTTATTTCAGGGAGTGCAGCCTAGAGAGGATGAAAATAACCACATGAACGTGAGGTAGTAATGAGTATGGAGAGATGGATAATTAAAATATATTCATAACCTAACCAAGGGTTGTGGAATATCTGAGAATACCCTTGGTAAGCCAAGCATGGTACCCAGTGGAACTCTTTCCTGAGCACCCACCCCAGGCCACTGTGTAAACAAGCATGGACAGAAAAGAGTGTGCTTTGGTGAAGAAAGGATTCCTCTTAGACACATGTCTCTTGCTTCTTTTCCTGCCTGTATGCTGGCCCTTCTAAGGTCGTGGGAAGGTGATCATCAAGGCATTCTAATGGTGCCTGGGCTATAGTTATGACTGATCTGTTCTGTATCTTTTCCTTGGGTGTAGCTATCACTTTTTTGAGTATAAGTTATTTCTTCTCGTGCCATTGGACTCAATAAAAGGGTGGTGGCACTGGCCCAGGTGGGCGAGCCCCAAATGCCTAGGCTTGCTGGCCAGAGACTATGCTGCTTAAAACTTTCAGATTATTTCTTTTATTTTTCTGAGATTGCAAACCTAACCCACAGGCCATATATGGCCTTAGGATATGCCTTTTATTTTATTTTATTTTATTTTATTTTATTTTTTATTTTTTAACACAAATGGTATTTTTAAAAATTTGTTGCTTAGTTGCCAGCATTTAAAACTTGGGAGATCTCACATTTAAAATATCCCCATTTCTAGCTTCCCTTGAAAATCCAAGAGTTCTGGCACTCCTGGGCCAGAATTTCTGCACAGTGTTAACCCACTGCAGTAGCCACTCAATTTATATGAGGTGTGTGGTGTGTGTTCTCCAGCTTGCCATATTCCTCACCAATTTCTATTATCCTCCACCCCTGCACTTATTTACAGTACCTGCATAGCTTGTCTTTGCATTTGAGATTTAAACTTTACAATAAACATTATGTTTATTATACTAGGTTATAGGCCGTGCATTAAGACCAGGAAATCCCATCTCTGCAAGCCTTGTTGACGCCCCTAAAATACCAAACTTATCCTCCCTCCGGTCATGGTTAACAATGATAAAGAAGTGGCTGGAAACCTACAACAGAGGGACAAACCTATCTCAGAAAGGGGAGACAGCTCAGAAACTGAACTGTATGAGTAAGGGAAGCAAGCACGTTCAGAAATCAGGTTCCCAACAAGACACCATGCTGAAGCATAATGCTGGAAAAAGCTACTGCTAGGAGAGAAGGTGGCACTCATGTCATCCACCGGCTGTGTCTTCCGCATTGCCTGACATGTGTAAGGCACATGACAAAAGGTTGTTAAATGCCAACAAGCAGGACTTCTTAATATAGCTGTACACTTCATGGGGGAATAAGGGGGAATAATTGGACCCAAAGTGTTCCTACATCCCTATAATAACAAACACATTTCAAAGGGTTCTATACAATATTGAAAGGTACTTGGAACTAAAATGTCCCTGTTGTATACCGTGTAGCCAAGAGTATTGAACTGAGACCCCCAACTTCAGTATGGGGTGCCTCTTCCTATAAAGTCACCTCGATGCTGCTGGGAAAACGAGTGATGAGTCCTGGCTTGCTTGCCACGGTTGCCAAGTCTGGTTCCAGCTGTGTGCAGATGCTCGGAGGGAGGGGGCTGAGGCTGAATGTACCCCAACTACAATTTAGCTCATGGCATCATGCCCACAGGAAGTCACAGGGGGAGGACATCCATGCCTGGGTGAGATAAAGGGGCATGGACCACTGAGATTCTCAGACAAAAGCAAAAGACTCGTTCCTGAAGGGATCTTGAAGGCTCTCACAGGTTGTCCCTGATGAGTATTTCAAGACTCTAACTCAAAAAATGGGGGAAGGTGTGCTAGGGGGCCACCCACCAATTGGCATCACTAAGACTATTCCAATGACAAGCTGATCTCGGCTTAAAGGAGTGAAGTGTTAGTCCCCAGAGAAAGTGAAAATCCTTCCACTTCATAACATGGGTGAAGTGACCCTCTTAGAATCAAAATACTTCATAAGCCATGGAGCAATATTAGTCATATGGAAAAAAAATTCTTTACCATTCTCAGAATTCACTATATAAGGAACCATTTGTAATAGATGAGCATCTTCTTTGCTTGCTTAACTGAGAGTAAAGAAAATCTCGGGTATCAATAATCTATCTTAATTGCCTTCCTTGCACTTCAAAATATCTGTCTTTGTATTCAGTATATTTTTTTTCCTGAGTCTTTTGACTCTTTCCAAATGTTTGAAATATCTAAAATATCAGAAAAGTGTAGAAACTCTGCGCCTACCTCCAGCATTAACAATTTATAATATTTTGATATCTTCTTCTCAAATTTCTAAACAAATAATCCATTACTGCAATGGCTGAGAACCCATGTGAGTCCATATATAACCCTGTTTCTCCTCTTCCCCATCACCAGAAGTAACCACTGCTGTGAAATAGCTGATTATCCTTTTCAGGAATCTTGAAATAATTTTGCTGCATATGCATATATCCATGACCAAATTACAGTTTTGTTCTGTGTAAGTTTAAGCTTTTAAAACATGGATATTTTCTAGATTTATCCATGTTGATACATGTAGCTTCCATTCATTAATTTTAGCTAACGAAGTCCATTGTGTGAATATGCTACAAATTATTTGCCTGTCCAGCCAACTGACACTTGTTTCTATCTTTTCATTATTTCAAAAAAAGTTGCAGTCAATATTATTACACACATATCCGTACACACATGTGGGAGAATTTCCCCAGAGCAGTAGTTGGCAAACTTATCCTATAAAGGACCAGATAGAAAATATCTTAGGCTTTGCGAACCATGCAGTCTCTGCTGCTACCACTAAACTCTGCCAGTGTAGTCTGAAGGCAGCCACAGACAATACACAAACAAATGAGCGTGTTCCAGTAAAATTTCATTTGTAAAAATATGCAAGAGCCAGATTTGGCCCTTGGCCAATGAGTGATGGTTTGCTGACCTCTACTCTAGAGCTTCCTTATTCAAAGTGCAGGCAAGTGGGAGCAGCATCAGCATCAGCTGGGAGTTGGGTAAAAATGAAGATGCTCAGTCCCCGCTGAATCAACATCTGTGTTTTAATAAGCTCCTCAGGTGATTTCTATGCACAAAAACATTTGAGAAGCACATCTTTGGAGGATATCCCTATAATTTAGTGTAATTGAATCCTTAACATTATTCTATTGCTAAATGTTTACCCAAAGTAATACCAACTCATATTTCTATAATCACTAAATGGATGAACTTCTTACCCCATCTTCCCATATCAGATATTTTTTCTAACAAACTGATGGGTGGTAGATGTTATCTCCTTGTAGTTTTAAGATTCGTTTCCCTGATTACTACTGAGGTTGTACATCATCTCAATAAGGGTTTCCCCAATTGAAGAACTGGGAACTGCCTATTTGTATCCTTTCCTCATTTTCTTGTGTGTGTCTTTCTCTCTCTATATATATATATAGCTACATATCTGTATCTATATCTAGATATATAGATATATAGATATATCTAGATATAGATACAGATATGTAGCTATATATATATAGATAGATGTGTGTGTGTGTGTGTGTACTTGTTACTCTTTTCTTTATTTGTGGGAGTTTGTTATTTATTCTGTATGTAAATTCTTTGTTACATATAAATGCAATGAAATTATGTCATCTCAAGCTACCGTTTGTCTTTTAACTTTGTGTATGGTACTCATAGATTTTTTTAAATTAATGTATTAAAATGTATTCACTTTTCCCTTTATGTTACTTAAATCTGTATGTTAAGAGATATTTTCCTCCTTAATGTCAGGCTATTACCTTTGCCTTTAAAAGTACTACGTTTAGGGCCGGGCATGGTGGCTCACGCCTGTAATCTCAGCACTTTGGGAGGCTGAGGTGGGCGGATCACGAGGTCAATAGATCAAGATCATCCTGGCCAAAATGTGAAACCACGTCTTACTAAAAATATGAAAATTAGCTGGGCGTAGTGGCATGCACCTATAGTCTCAGCTACTTGGGAGGCTGAGGCAGGAGAATCACTTGAACCCAGGAGGTGGAGGTTGCAGTGAGCTGAGATCACAACACTGCACTTCAGCCTGGGCCACAGAGTGAGAATCTGTCTCAAAATAATAATAATAATAATAATAATAATAATAATAAACAAAAGTACTACATTTAATAAATCTCCATTACAGAAGAATTACGAATGTAGAGACTCCTCACTCAAGGAGGTAGAGCTTCACTTCCCCCTATCCCTTGAGTGTACACTGTTACTTGCTTTCAAAGTATATGGAACAAGGGAGAATGTAGTTCTGCAGTGGAGAAACCTGACAAACACCATCTCAGCCAGGCAATGAGGGTTAGCATCATCCGTGTTAAGTCATGTGATAAGCATGCACTCTTTATATGATGTGATGAGAATGGTCTTTCACCTCTGCGGTCTTCCTTCCCAAAATCCCAACTGACAGCCAAAATTGAGAGACATTCTACATGAAACCTGACTGTCAAGGTAATCAAGGACAAGGAAAGTCTAAGAAACTGTCAGAGATCATAGAAGGCTAAGAAGACACGATAACTAAATGTAAAGTGGTGTTCCGGATGGGGTCCAGGAATGGAGAAAAGACATATGGGGGAAACTGATGAAATCAGAGTATAGTATTGAACTTAATTAAGAATAACATACCTACACTCGTTTCTTACTTGTGACAAATGTATCATGGTGACATAGAATGATTACAATGGGGAAACTGGATGTGAGATATAAGGGAATGCTTTGTACCACTGTTATAACTTTTCTGTATGTCTAAAGCTATTTTAAAATAAAAAGCTGATTTAAAACAAAAAGTTGTACTTTAAATTTTCATCCAGAATTTATAATTTATTTTTTGACTGGTATGAGGTAAAAACATCTCTTTATTTTTCCTTATGGGGTTTTATTTAATAGTTTCTCCCTCTTGTTTTTTTTTTTTTTGTTTGTTTGTTTGTTTTGTTTTGTTTTGAGATGGAGTCTCGCTCTGTCACCAGGCTGGAGTGCAATGGCGCTCCCAGGTACAAGTGATTCTCCTGTCCCAGCCTCCAGAGTGGCTGAGACTACAGGTATGTGCCACCAAGCCTGGCTAATTTTTGTATTTTTAGTAGAGACAGGGTTTCACCATGTTGGCCACAATGGTCTCGATCTCTTGACCTCGTGATCTGCCCGCCTTGGCCTCCCAAAGTGCTGGGATTACAGCCGTGAGCCACCACGCCCAGCCACACCCGGCCTAGTTTCTCTCTTTCAAACTGACTTGCAATGACATGCACCAAAAAAAGTACTCATATCCACACATCTGTCTCCTATCTATCTATCTACCTATTTATATATCCACAAACACACACACACATAAGTTTTCTGAGTGTTAAAAACAATTACTATACTTTAGCCTATTTGCTTTCCCTGTCTTCATTACTGTAACTTTTTTTTTTTTTTTTTGAGACGGAGTCTCGCTCTGTCGCCCGGGCTGGAGTGCAGTGGCTGGATCTCAGCTCACTGCAAGCTCCGCCTCCCGGGTTCACGCCATTCTCCTGCCTCAGCCTCCCGAGTAGCTGGGACTACAGGCGCCCGCCACCTCGCCCGGCTAGTTTTTTGTATTTTTTAGTAGAGATGGGGTTTCACGGTGTTCGCCAGGATGGTCTCGATCTCCTGACCTCGTGATCCGCCCATCTCGGCCTCCCAAAGTGCTGGGATTACAGGCTTGAGCCACCGCGCCCAGCCTACTGTAACTTTTAAATAGGCATTTTTGTCTACTAGGGCACATCTCTTCAATCTTTATCTTATTTTTAAAAAACACCTTGGCTATCTTGGTGTTTCATTCCTCCACATAAATTATAGGATAAGCATATCAGGCAAGAGCTTTGAAAAACTCTGCTGGAGCCTTTATAAAAATTGTACTCGATTTATAGATTTGGGAGAAAATCAGCATTGTTATTATATTGTTTCTTCCCATCCATAAATAAGTTATATGCTCCATTAACTCAGTTCTTCTTTTATACTCTTCATAACGTTTTGTATGTTTCCATAGCCTCTTGCATATCCTTTGTTAGGTTTATGCTTTTTTACTTCATATTTCTTGGTTTTATTTCTTTTTTGCTACTGTAAATGTGATTTGTTTTCCATTAAATGATCTAATGGTGTTCAGGGAAGACATTGAATTTTGTTTATTGATCTTATATTAGCAAATTTGCTGGACTCTCTAATTAGTTCTAATGGTTATTTTATAAATGCCCTTTGATGTTCTATATAGGGTGATCAGAGTCTTCACAATAAGAATAACCTGTCTTTCCAATTCTTTTACTTCTTTTGTCTTATTGCAGTGGCTAGCATTACAAGAACATTATTGAATAAAAGTCATAATAACAAACATGCTTATCATATTTTTTCATGAGTTTCATAAATTTTTATTATATTATTATTATTTTTGAGAGAGGGTCTGGCTCTGTCACCCAGGCTGGAGTGCAGTGGTGTAATCTCAGCTCACTGCAACCTTCACCTCCTGCAGCCAAGAGATTCTCATGCCTCAGCCACTTAAGTAGCTGGGATTACAGGTGTGTGCTACCACACCTGGCTAATTTTTGTATTTTTAGTAGAGATGGGGTTTTGCCATCTTGGCCAGACTGGTCTATAATTCCTGACCTCAAGTGATATGCCCACCTCAGCCTCCCAAAGTGCTGGGATTACAGGTGTGAGTCACCATACCTGGGCTTGTTTCATGATTTTTTATGGTAATTCATTTTGAGTGAAAAGAGTTTTTTCCTGGTTTTCTTTGTTTTTTCTCATTTCCTTTTCTTCTCACTCATATTGCCTAATTTGTTGCTGCTGCTGTTGTTACCTCCATCTGACCTCTTGGGACTTCAATTATAAACCAAATCCTGTAATAACGACTTGGAGTCCTCCTACAAGGGTAACACTGAGGATAGACTACAACAGTCTTCAGTTAGTTGAGCAGTTTAAGTCAGTTCACAGTCTCAAAGCTGCAACTTTATCCTCTCTCTCCCACTTCCTCAGGATCACAGGTTCCTATTAGTTGTACTCCCAGATAGGGGTCCCCCACATTATCTTTTCAGACTGTTTTCTTCACTACCCCCGCCCCAAGACTTGAAGCAGTGAGTCTAGCTCTGCTCCTCTGACAATGTAGAGCACATACCATTCTGCAGATACCCTCCAGAGCTAAATCCCTGCCTTGACTTTTTGATTCTAGACTTGGAGACCGGTGTAATAATGAATGCAACTCTGCGCATCACGTTTTATTTCTGTACCATTTCTTGTTCACAGATTATTTATCTTGTTTTGGGGCTCAGCTATGTCTTTTTATAATTTTTTTCATTGCTACATATTTGGAGCAGAGGAGGAAACTAAAGCATGAACTTACTGCACCATCCTGACCAGAGCCCAATTATTTGCCTTTCTTTCTATATAGGAGAAAAATGTATTTTGTTTCCAAAACTAACCTTGTAACTGATGCCTTCAATATTATCTCCAACTTCCTTCTTCAATTATTTCCTATCTCTTCAACATCTTCTGCCTTTGCTGCCTACATTCCCCTTTGCACAGAAATCTATATATGGTTACCTCTATCTCTGGGTATGTGCACACATACCAAACCAATGTATGCCCACACTCTCAGTCTCTTACCTAGTAAATGATGGAGCAGTGTCCCCCACTTTACCATACCATTTGTTTTCATCCCATTTTCTTAGTTCCTTTGGATACCAACAATTTGCATAACTTAATTCCAGCCCTAACCTCCACTGTTTTGCAGATCATTCATGCTTACGTTCCCATAATCCAAGTTCTAATCCTTTTACAAAAACTAACCTCTTGAAGGTCATCTTCAGTGGTTGCCCCATGACTAGATTTTCTCCAGTCTTTGATCATTTTACCTTGATCATTCCACAGAATGTGGCACCTTGACCATCCCACAACCCCCATGACACCTAGAGTACTATGCCATCCTCATCATTTTCCTACCTTTCTGCTCCCTTTCTTTCTGTTGGCTTCTCTTCCTTCACTGGTCCCTGTGGTAGTTTCTCAAGCATCAGTCTTTTCACCCCTAGCTACATAAGCTTTGGATCTCAGACTGACAACAATAGCCTCACCAGGAATTTGTCAGAAATGAAGCATCTCAGGCTCCACTCAAGACCTACTGGATTGGGATCTGTATTTTAACAGAATCCTCAGATGATTTCTCTGCAGAGTAAAATGTGGGAAATGCTGCTCTAGCCATCTGTTCCTCTCTCCATCTCCCTGTACCCTCCATCATTAATGTCCATCTCCTGTATGGTGACTTCTAACCCTTTATCTCCAGCACAAATTTTCTTCTGAATTTTATTCTCACAATGGCAACTGGCTTCTTGGTATCCCCATTATTGTGCATCATAACAATAAACTCAACATTTCTACAATCCCCATCCCAAACAATTTACCTTTCTGACAGGCCAATTCTCTAAAGCTACTTATGTCATGCTTATAAGTACCTAGGTTCAAACTCTTGGCGTCATCTTCATTTGCCAGTGCCTTTCTAATTCCCCATATCAAACACCTGATTTCAATGATTTGTTTTACAGTATCTCATGTACACATCCTTTAATTTAGATCCCCACCTTAGCAAAGCATGGCAGAAAGGTCAAGAGATAGTAACTTTAAGTAAATTACTTAACTTCCCTAAGCCTCAGTTTCCCCTTCTGTAAAACGAGGATATCACTGTCTATCTCCCAGATGCTGTTGTGATTTTTTAAAAATGTTAAAGGCACCCAGGTCAGTGTCTGGCACATGGTACGCACTAGATGATGAACAAATCTTGGCTTATGCTTCCTCACCACTCAACCCTGTTTAAAGGCCACTGTTCAGGGGCTTCCTAACATGTTTCCCAGCTTCCAGTCCTTAAGTTAATCCATTGTATGTATCATTGTCCAATCATATCAATAAAAATTCCATTCACCAATCCTGCTCAGAAGCCACCAGTGGCTTGAAAGTGCCACTGTGTGATGCCCAAACAGCTTAGGCTGCCATCCTGGTATTGACATACTCTATCTCCAGCCAACCATTTGGTCTCATCATCTACTCCTTCCCTACTCACACTCTCTTGTTCAGATAAACTCTGACCACAACGTATGCCTCTCAGCTTCTGTCCTCACTTCCACAGTATTCCACTGTCCTGAATGCTTATCTTCTAATATATTTTTCTCATCCAATTGCTGTTCAATCTTTCCATCCCCAGCTCAAACTCCACTCTCTGTATAAGTCACTCGGCAGTTAATTGTGAATTTCTATATGATAATTCTTCTCCTTTTATCTGGAACTATTTCAAACACATACACTACAATGAAATGGTCCATGTATTTGTTTTTCATTTCTCAATAAGACTATTTGAAAAAGAAACCAACAACCAATACCTATAAGCACTTGCACTTGCCCAGGCACTGAGCAAAGTGTTGTGCATGGATTTTCTAATCTGACCTTCTCAGTATCCCCATGAGGGGAGAACTGGTATGGCCCCAGGTTTGTGGATGGAGAAATGAAGGGGCAGAGGTGCTCAGTAATTCATGCCAAGTTGCCCTGTTAATGGGATGCAGAACCAGAACTTGAATCTAGGCTTTGCCATTCCAGCTCCCATGTTCTTAACCCCCTCTGTATGTAGATGCCAAGGACAGGAAACAAATCCAAGAGCTCTCTCTATTTCCCATGTGATAGATAAGGATTTTAGAGAATTGAAGACTTGTTTTTTCAGAACCATATAATCTGACTGGTGTGTATGTGATCTGTATAACAATATGCCACATTATCTTCAGGCTGCACTACAGTATTTTGGCATTTGCAAAGCATTTCTCCTTCTAAGGACTTTAAAAATGATTATGTTAGTTTCAAAACAACTCTGAGGTAAGGAAAGAAAAAAAAATATCCCAACATCAATGCCTCGTACCCTGACTTGACCATATGGCTTCTGGAACCAACATCTTCAAGTCCCAACTGCTACCCCAGGGTGCTCAACTTTCCTTGGAGTCATGGCCATACTGTTTAGGATATGATGAGCAAGAGACAAAAGCCAGAATCTGACAGGGAATGTAACAATAAAGTCCACATTTCAGGGTGGTAGCAATTGTAAGCAGATTGTCTAAGAGCAAGATGTGGCTAATAGGATCAGATAGCTGGCTCATTCTAAATTTATGGCCCTAAAAAATCAAGTAATATAAACCTATGAGTTAGGATTCTTTGGCTCTGAATTCCATGATTTGTGATGATGAAGAAGTTACGGAAGGTGATGAAGGGGAAAAGAAGACAGAGGAAAGGTGTCCCATTGTACATCAGTATAGAGGAATAGTTCTTCACTTTTCTTTGGGTCCTTTTTAATTTGATGGAAGCATACTCATACATACAGACATACACACACACAAAATACTCAATTTCGGCAGTGCAAGTGTCATCATCTCCCCCAAAGGCCTAGGTAAAGAGTGGAAGATATATACTACACAGCTCCCAAGCATCAGCATTTTGCAGTGCCAGGCACTAGAGCAGATACCAGCAAATGCATATCAAATCTCTGCTTGCACTGTCCTCCAAATCTCCAAATAACTGACACACACTGAGGGCCTCCTATGCTCATGTTCAGAGCTGGCTAAAGGGAGAGGGAATATCAAGATGGGTAAGAAGAGTGAAAAAGCAATGACTGCAGAGAGGAGCTAAAAACCCAGTGCCAAGAGTGGGAGTCTATACCTTTGTAAGCTTACCTAATAATAATTTTGCAAATACCTAAATATCAGTCTTCCAGTAGCCAAGAAAGTAAAAAGGAAAAGAAAGCATGGGAAGTTTAGGTCATGGGGTCCTAAAACAAATTATAATATGGTATTTCACTGGTGAGTGGCAAGAGAGAGGCATACACCCACAGCTGAGGGACTGTAGTGAGGGAGTGGTCATAAGACCACGTGCTGGTGGGAGAGAGGAGGTGAGAAAAATGGTCACCAGGCAGAAATGCATGGACTGGAGAGGGGAAGCCATTCCATGTGGTGGGAGCAACAGACAAAGCATAGCAAACAGGCAACTATTAGGGATCAAATTGTGCCCCTCAAAAACCATCACCACAGTACCTCATATTGTCACCTTATTTGAAAACAGGACCTTTGAAGATGTTCAAGTTAAGATGAAGTCACTAGGGTGGGCCCTAATCCAAAATTACTATGTCCTTATACAAAGAAAAAATGTGGACACACAGATAGATACACACACAGAGAACACCACGTGAACATGAAGGCAGAGATCTGCATAATGTGTCTACAAGCCAACGAATGTCCAAAATTGCCAGCAAACTACAAAAGCTAGAAGAGGGGTCTGGAACAGATCCTTCCCTAGTGCCTTCAGGGTGCTCACAGCCCTCCAGACCCCTGTTCTTGAATTTTGGGCCTCCAGAACCGAGAAAATAAATTTCTGTTGTTCTAGGCCATCCAGTTGGTAGCACTTTGTTACAGCAGCCCTAGCAAACTAAAACAGGAATTTATTTTCTCCCTGAGAAGCAAAATATATAATTTGGCAGGAATTTGGGAAAAATGGGAACCAGCTCAGCAAGGGAGATTAGGAACACGATGTTGCAGGACTATCTGTGAGTAAATTCCATAAAAATGGGACATCACCAATCAAGTGACAGTGCTGAAACTGCAGCTGTGGAATTTAGACGTGGGCACTGGTATGGATCAATAGATAGAGATGAAGACTGACAGATGCATAGACGGATAGATGAAGATGATAGATGATAGGTCAATATATATAGACATGAATAGATACCTAGATAAGAGATTTAGATTAAGTGATGTACCTTCAACTAATGATAATGGCTTTTCGCATTAATGTTAAAAATCAATTTCCAAATGTTGAATTTTGTTTCCCACTTTCAAAACAATATCACGTAGGTTTAGGAGAACAAAGTCCTGGAAATTCATAGGAATTACACACCTGGGAAAGCAGAGTGTCCCATGGAGCCCAGAGAGCACCTGCTCAGGTAGACACACCCAGCCTGCACTCACCAAATCTGTGCCTTAGCCCTCACGGATCTCACCCCTAGTAGAAACTGCACAACCTAGGCTGAAACAGCCAGACTGTGACAGACAGGACCTCAAGGAATAAAAGCAGTACAGGGAGAGTGCTAGGACATTCCTAAGAGGTAACGACAGTAGGAGACTTAGCTTTCTTGGAGGCGGTAGCTGTTGCCATAAGGCTTAAAGGAGACATAATATTTCCTCCTAAGAAGATAGGAAGAAAAGTTATTCCTGGAAGAAAGCACCATACTGATGGCCATAGTGGGGAAGTACAAGACACACTTGGGGACGTGCAAGGAGTTCCTACTAATAAATGGAGACAATTAGCTTGGGGGCAGATCATGAAGGAACTTGAGAGTTTTGGGCAATGGGTGAGTCTTGAAGGATTTGAAAGAGGGGATGGCCTGAGAAAAGATTAAAAAGGAATGAAGGAAGGGTCAGTGGTGGCTGGACTAGCTAGGGCAGGGGCCAGCAAGCTTTTTCTGTCAAAAGACAGATAGTAAATATTTTAGGCTTTTCAGGCCATACGGTCTCTGTTGCAACTACTCAACTCTGCCGTTGCAGCATGAAGGCAGCCACAGACAATGTGCAATGAATGAATTTGGCTGAGTCCCAATACATTCATTTAGAGACACTGAAATTTGAATTTCATATAATTTTCACGTGTTACAAAAGATGATTCTTCTTTGAATTTTTCCAACCATTTAAAAATGTAAAAACTGGCTGGGTGCGATGGCTCAAACGCCTGTAATCCCAGCACTTTGGGAGGCCAATGCGGGTGGATCACCTGAGGTCAGGAGTTCGAGACCAGCCTGGCCAACATGACGAAACCCCATCTCTACTAAAAATACAAAAATTAGCCAGGCATGGTGTCACGCACTTGTAGTCCCAGCTACTCGGGAGGCTGAGGCAGGAGAATGACTTGAACCCAGGAGGCAGAGGTTGCAGTGAGCCGAGATCACACCACTGCATTCTAGTCTGGGTGAGAGAGCAAGACTCCGTCTTTAAAAATAGAATAAAACCCATTCTTAGCTTAAGAGTTGTACAGAAACAGGCCGAATTGGGCCTGCAGGCTACAGTTTGTGACCCCCTGGGTTACAGGGTGACAGTACCATCCTGGGCATGTGGTACATTAGGGCTGGGATCACAGAAGGAGAACCAAGAGGATGGATGCCAGAGGGATGCAAAGGTAGAGCTTATGCAAATAAGAAACTTGGCAGCAGATTAAACATAGGGGGTGGGAGAGGTCGTAGGGTCTGGGCTGTTCCAGGGTTCTCCAGTGTGATAATAACAAGACTACTAGCAACACTGGGGGATAACGGAAAAGAAGTTCGTGTTGTGTTCAGCACAAACTCAGGACAGCATGCCTGCAATGCTTAAAGAAGTGTGGCAATGCTTGAACTATGAATTAGAAACCTCATGACCTTGACTTTATTTCATCAGACCTGAGGCAAGCCACTTGCTGTTAAATAAGGCTCTTCCAGCCAGGCATGGCAGCACATAGAGGAACTCTCAGCTCCAAGAACTGCAGTATACTCTGCTCAGGTTAGAGCCACTTTAGACTTACTAAGATCAGTGGAAGAACTGAGACTCATGTTAGGTCAACGCATTTTATAAACTTTTGGTGTGTAGATGAATTCTTTTGGGACTTCACTGTGTCTATTATCCCCCAAATGCACTCACTGCCTTAAGAGGCAGGAGATACAACACATTCAATGCCTAGCAGCCCTGTTTCCTCTTCTTCTTTTCTTTTTATTTTTTTATTTTTTTGAGACAGTCTCACTCTGCCACCCAGGCTGGAGTGCAGTGGCACGATCTCGGCTCACTGTAAGCTCTGCCTCCCAGGTTCACGCCATTCTCCTGCCTCAGCCTCCCAAGTAACTGGGACTACAGGTACCCGCCACCACGTCCGACTAGTTTTTTGTATTTTTAGTAGAGACGGGGTTTCAGTTAGCCAGGATGGTCTCGATCTCCTGACCTCATGATCCACCTGCCTCGGCCTCCCAGAGTGCTGGGATTACAGGTGTGAGCTACCGCACCTGGCCTCCTCTTCTTAAATGAGGAGCAAAGAGTAAGATGTAATTGCTGTGATTAACATGGCAGTGTAGCCAAGGGGAATAAGCAAATTGTAAGTTTCACTTCCAGTTCTGCCATCAGGCAGATGTGGATCAGGCACAAGTAACCTCCTGAGCTCAGTCTTCCCACCTGCATAATGGGGATAATTATACTTCCCTTGGAGGCCCAAGGGGTTACAGATATGTAGGTGAAGTAT